>NC_056431.1:66381827-66396827 GCF_018296145.1 Oncorhynchus tshawytscha
CAAATGAATAAAGACATTTACAGTAAACATTACACTCATACATGTTCCAAATGAATAAAGACATTTACAGTAAACATTACACTCATACATGTTCCAAATGAATAAAGACATTTCAAATGTCAAATTATGTGCAAATAGTTATAGTACAAAAGGGAAAATTTATCAACATAAATATAGGTTGTATTTACAATGGTGTTTGTTCTTCACTGGTTGACCTTTTCATGTGGCAACAGGTTACAAATCTTGCTGCTGTGATGGCACACTGTGGTATTTTACCCAATAGATATGGGAGTTCATCAAAATTGGGTTTGTTTTAGAATTCTTTGTGGATCTGTGTAATCTGAGAGAAATATGTCTCTAATATGGTCATACATTTGGCAGGAGGTTAGGAAGTGCAGCTCAGTTTCCACCTCATTTTGTGGGCAGTGTGCACAAAGCCTGTCTTCTCTTGAGAGCCAGGTCGGACTACGGCGGCCTTTCTCAATAGCAAAGCTATGCTCACTTAGTCTGTACATAGTCAAAGCTTTCCTTAAGTTTGGGTCAATCACAGTGATCAGGTATTCTGCCACTGTGTACTCTCTGTTTAGGGCCAAATAGAATTCTAGTTTTCTCTGTTTTTTTTGTTAAATTTTTCCAATGTGTCAAGTAATTATCTTTTTGTTTTCTCATGATTTGGTTTGGTCTAATTGTGTTGTATCTCTCACTATCTTTAGTATATCTGTTTAATAAGATAAACAAGGTCCTTTTGAAGAATCTTAACAAAATACTCCCAGGACCCTAGATGGCCATCCATCTACTCACGTATATTTTCTTTCTTTTCTCATCCTTTCTTTTCTCTTCTTTCTGTTGTAATGAATAAAGGGAAGAAGTGTGTGACGGCCCCTGAAGAGAAAATCACCTCAGGTGATACAAATCTAATTTCATTTGTTCATTCCAATTTGAGGATCCATAGTCACAGGCGACCACGGGTGAAGGACATCTTTTCAGTTTCATTCTCTCGATCCATTATTTTCTCCTCCTCTTTTTTTCTTCTCTCATTCATTAAGTCTGGAACGCTGAGGAAGGAGGGCCTTAGCTGTGGGATGGGTCCCAGAAATGGAACGCCAAGTGGTTTTGGAATCTCATTTAAAATCAAATGTATTGTTTATAGTTTTAAAAGGATACAAAATAGCATATGACTAACAGTTGAAGGTAATTTCCTTTGGACTTAAACAAAAAAAGTAATTGTTCCATTGAGCTCTGAATAGACAGTGTGGATGAATGTGTTCGAGCTGTCGGGGAAATTGTTTCATTTTGAGAGAGTCTGGGCAGGTGTTTTCTGTCCTGACAGTAAAACCCAATAGCAGGAGATCCTTACTTATATTCTGAGTTGTTCCATGTCAAACCATGACACCAATCACCTCTGATTGTTCTGAAATGTATTCTATAGTTAGAAATGGGTAAGATTGGGATTCCTGAAATACTTTGCTGAAATTATATTTGAGCCCTATTTGAGCCCTATTTGAGCCCTATTTGAGCCCTATTTGAGCCCTATTTGAGCCCTATTTGAGCCCTATTTGTTTGAGAAATAAAACATGTTTTGGAGTGTGGGGGGGGTAATCAGATTGAATATTGCAAGTAGATTGTGGTTCCTATCACAATCAATGTGCAATGTAATTGTCTGCATTATTTCCAATCCCCATTATATATATTTGTATAAATATATATATTTTATTATATGTGTGCAGTTCCAGTCAATATTTGGACATTCAAGGGTTTTTCTTTATTTTACTATTTTCTAAAAATATGAAATAACACATATGGAATCATACTGTAACGAAAAAAAGTGTTAAAAAGTGTAAAACAAATCAAAGTAAATTTTAGATGTTAGATTCTACATTGTAGCCACCCTTTGCCTTGATGACAGCTTTTTAAACCCTTAGCATTCTCTCAACCAGCTTCACCTGGAAACCTTTCCAACAGTTTTAATGGAGTTCCCACATATGCTGAGCACTTGTTGCCTGATTTTCCTCCACTCTGCAGTCCAACTCATCCCAAACCATTTCAAATTTGGTTGAGGTCAGATTATTTTGGGGGTCAGATCATCTGATGCAGCACTCCATCACTCTCCCTCTTGGTCAAATAGCCCTTCCACAGCCTGGAGGTGTGTAGGGTCATTGTCCTGTTGAAAAACAAGTGATAGTCCTAATATGCACAAACCAGATGGGATGGAGTATCGCTGCAGATAGCTGGTTAAACGTGTGCCTTGAATTCTAAACAAATCACCAACAGTGTCACCAGCAAAGCACTCCCACACCATCACACTCCCTCCTCCATGCTTCATGGTGGGAACTACACATGCGGAGATCATCCATTCACCTACTCTGCGTCTCACAAAGACATGGTGGTTATAATGTATGTTCGGTCCGTTATTGTGGGCTCGGTATTATGACATGTTATTGGAATATTTGAGTAAAGTTACTTGTGTTACTCATCTCTGCTGTCCTGTGCCTGACTCCTCTGCACCAGCTACACCCAAATCACTACATACATTTAAACTCAGTTTTTCACAATTCCTGACATTTAATCCTTGTAAAAAATTCCCTGTCTTAGGTCAGTTAGGATCACCACTTAATTTTAAGAATGTAAAATGTCAGAATAATAGTAGAGAGAATGATTTATTTCAGCTTTTATTTCATTCATCACATTCCCCGTGGGTCAGAAGTTTACATACACTCAATAATTATTTGGTAGCATTGCCTTTAAATTGTTGAACTTGGGTCAAATGTTTTGGGTAGCCTTCCACAAGCTTCCCACAATAAGTTGGGTGAATATTGGCCCATTCCTCCTGACAGAGCTGGTGTAACTGAGTCAGGTTTGTAGGCCTCCTTGCTTGCACATGTTTTTTTCAGTTGTGCCCACACATTTTCTATAGGATTGAGGTCAGGGCTTTGTGATGGCCACTCCAATACCTTGACTTTGTTGTCCTTAAGCCATTTTGTTGGAAAAATTACTTGTGTCATGCACAAAGTAGATGTCCTAACCGACTTGCCAAAACTATAGTTTGTTAACAAACAAATTGTGGAGTGGTTGAAAAACAAGTGTATGTACAGTCATCTTCCAACTTCAACTGTATCTCCAGTGTATCGTCTGTGTAAAAAACCTGTCTGATTAGGATAAATAATATCAGACAATACCTTTTTAATTCTATGCACTATGCATTTTGCTAGAATTTCAGCACAACGCTGAAGTATAAGGTGCCTCCAATTTGTTTCATGGACTGGATCTTTATATTCACCCCTGTGTCCTGTTTCAGTAATTGTGAAATCAGACCTTCTTGTTGAGTATCTGATAATCTACCATTTCTTTAGGAGTGGTTGAAACATGCTAATAACGGTCCTCTGCGTACATCAAATAAGGTTTGATATACCTAAACCGGTCTGCCATCCAGCCCTGGAGATTTCCCAGATTTAATGTCTTTAATTGCATAAAGAAGTTCCGCCTGTGTAATTTGCCTTTCACATGAGTCTTTCTGCACAGCGGTTGATTTTACATTATCAATAGGAAAAAAATCCTTGCAACTAACTGTGGTTAGTGGAGAAGGTGGAAACTGAAATGAAAATATATGCTTAAAGTACTTTGCTTACACTTTCAAAATATAGTTTGATGAATCATGTGTGACTGTCATTTATAACAAGTTTCAGTAAAAAAAAATTGGAGCATTTCTATGTCGAAGATTCAAAAATAATTTGGTGAATTTTTCTCCATATTCCATCCAGTTTGATTTATTTTTATAACATATTATACTTGATCTTTCTTGAATACGTTCCTCCAGTTATTTTTGTTTTTCCTATAACTTATTCTGTGCTTCTATTGTACAGTTTGTATTGATATCTATGAGTAGTCCATCTATTTTCTTTGTTGATATGAACTCTTTTGACCTATATTGCTTTTGATTTAAAGATGAGTATTGAATTGCATGGCCTCTAAAGGCACATTTAAAGTGTCCCATACAGTAAGGGGATCTGCTGTACCTATGTTATGTTGGAAAAAGTCCGTTATGAACAAGGCTGTGGGCGTCATGAAATTGTCAAGAAAATAACTGTCGGTGTCACCGTAATGGACCGTTAATTAACTTCATCACATTTAGCATCTCCTGGCTTTCACACATAGCCTACAAGCCATTTTAAAAAGTCCCACTAAATACATGTAATAGCCTATGCCTTCACAATAAATCCATTATTTATTTTAGACCGGTCTAGAGAAGCATGATATGAAGAAAATTTAGTCTATTTCAGAAGAACAGCATAGCATACTCTGAGTTGTCCTTATGTTAGTGTCATGTCGTGTGTGTAGGTGGCAGGGAAGTCAGGCGCAGGAGAATCAAACTTGGTATAATGGAGTACTTTAATAACGTAAAACAAACTCCAAAACCAAAGTACATAATAAAAAAAATGTGGGTACAATAACCTGTCGCACACCAATCCATAAATCACGAGCTTAACAATAAACAATCTCTGACAAGGATATGAGGGGAAACAGAGGGTTAAATAAACAACCATTAATGAATGGGATGGGAACCAGGTGTGTAGGAAGACAAGACAAAACCAATGGAAAATTAAACATGGATCAATGATGGCTAGGAGACCAGTGACGTCGACCGCCGAGCGCCGCCCGAACAAGGAGAGGCATCGACTTTGGCAGAAGTCGTGACAGTTAGGTCCTGATGTGGCTTTGCCAAATGGCTGTGGGCTACACTAGTTCATTTAGCAGACAGGAATTGCTTATTATTCCATGGCATTATTTTATATTATAGCATGAAGAATACAACTGAACAAAGCTGAATAAAATATAAATATTTTCTCCAAACGATTTGATGGAGTGAGCACACGTGGCAATTCTGTGTTGAGCGGTTAACAAAGAAATAGGTTTCACAGGGAGAAAATGAAACACACAAACTCACAAATTCATACACACACAAAACACACACGCTGGCATATAACATATTAGTTGTCATTGAAATGCTGGTCATGACTCACATCAACACCATTATCCCAGAAACCTTAGACCCACCCCAATTTGCATACCACCCCAACAGATCAACAGAGAATGCAATCTCTATTGCCCTCTACCCTGCCCCTTTCTACCTGGACAAAAGGAACACCTACATGAGAATGCTATTCATTAACTATAACCCTAGACCCACTCCAATTTGCATACCGCCCAACAGATCCACAGATGATGTAATCTCTATTGCACTCCACACTGCCCTTTCCCACCTGGACAAAAGGAACACTTAGGTAAGAATGCTTTTCATTGACTACAGCTTCAACATCATAGTGCCCTCAAAGCTCATCACTGCAACTGGATCCTGGACTTCCTGACAGACCGAACCCAGGTGGTAAGGGTAGGTAACAACACATCTGCCACGCTGATCATCAACACGGGGGCCCCTCAGGGGTACGTGCTCATTCCCCTCCTGTACTCCCTGTTCACCCATGACTGCATGACCAAGAACGACTCCAGCACCATCATTAAGTTTGTCGACGACACTAGAGTGGTAGGCCTGATCACAGATAATGTTGAGACAGCCTATAGGGCTGTAACTTATTTTGTCAATGATGGTTCTGCAACCGTATCTTACGGCAGAAAAGAGCTTCTGGATATCAGGACAGTGATCACTCACCTCAGATTAGACAAAGCGCTTCTAGATATCAGGACAGCGATCACTCACCTCGGACTAGACAAAGAGCTTCTGGATATCAGGACAGAGATCACTCACCTCGTATTAGACTAAGATTTTTTCAACAACAAGCAAGACTCACATGATATTCTCCAAACACCCGGCAGGCCCGACATCCCAGTTATTCGCAAGAGGAAGCGACGCAGGTACAGAGGACGAAGAGCCGGATGCCTCTTCAGGACCCGCAGAAGGCGAGTAGGAAAGCTGCCGTTACCGTCAATATTACTCGCCAACGTGCAATCATTGGACAATAAATTAGACGAGGTATGATCACGAATATCCTACCAACGGGACCTCAAAAACTGTAATATCCTATGTTTCACGGAATCGTGGCTGAATGACGACATGGATATTCAGCTAGCGGGATATACGCTGCACCGCCAGGATAGAACAGCACACTCAATTAAGACGAGTGGGGCGGGTTTGTGCATATTTGTAAACAACAGCTGGTGCACGAAATCTAAGGAAGTCTCTAGATTTTGCCCGCCTGAAGTAGAGTATATTGTGATAAATTGCAGGCCACACTACTTGCCTAGAGAGTTCTCAGATATACTTTTCGTGGCTGTTTATTTACCACCACAAACAGATGCTGGCACTAAGACCGCACTCAGTCAGCTGTATAAGGAAATAAGCAAACAGGAAACCAGTCACCCAGAGGCGGCGCTCCTAGTGGCCGGAGACTTTAATACAGGGAAACTTAAATCAGTTTTACCAAATCTCTATCAACATGTTAAATGTTCACACAGAGGGAAATTCCAGATCACCTGTACTCCACACACAGAGACGCGTACAAAGCTCTCCCTCGCCCTCCATTTGGTAAATCTATCCTCCTGATTCTTGCTTACAAGCAAAAATTAAAGCAGGAAGCACCAGTGACTCAGTCTATAAAAAAGTGGTCAGATGAAGCAGATCCTAAACTACAGGACTGTTTTGCTATCACAGACTGGAACACTTTCCGGGATTCTTCCGATGACATTGAGGAGTACACCACATCAGTCACTGGCTTCATCAATAAGTGCATCGAGGACGTCGTCCCCACAGTGACTGTACGTACATACCCCAACTAGAGGCCATGGATGACAGGCAACATTCGCACTGAGCTAAAGGGTAGAGCTGCCGCTTTCAAGGTGCGGGACTCTAACCCGGAAGCTTACAAGATATCGCTCTGTGCCCTGCAACGAACCATCAAACAGGCAAAGCGTCAGTACAGGACTAAGATTGAATCATACTATACCGGCTCCGACGCTTGTTGAAAGTGGCAGGGCTTGCAAACTATTACAGACTACAAAGGAAAGCACAGTTGCGAGCTGCCCAGTAACATGAGCCTACCAGACAAGCTAAATCACTTCTATGCTCGCTTCGAGGCAAGCAACACTGAGGCATGCATGAGAGCATCAGCTGTTCCGGATGACTGTGTGATCACGCACTCCGTAGCCGACGTGAGTAAGACCTTTAAACAGGTCAAAATACACAAGGCTGCGAGGCCAGATGGATTACCAGGATGTGTGCTCCGGGCATGTGCTGACAAACTGGCAGGTGTCTTCACTGACCTTTTCAACATGTCCCTGATTAAGTCTATAATACCAACATGTTTCAAGCAGACCACCATAGTCCCTGTGCACAAGAACACAAGGGCAACCTGCCTAAATGACTACAGACCCGTAGCACTCATGTCCGTAGCCATGAAGTGCTTTGAAAGGCTGGAAATGGCTCACATTAACACCACTATCCCAGAAACCCAAGACCCACTCCAATTTGCACACCGCACAAACAGATCCACAGATGATGCAATCTCCTTTCCCACCTGGACAAAAGGAACACCTATGTGAGAATGCTATCCATTGACTACAGCTCAGCGTTCAACACCATAGTACCCTCAAAGCTCATCACTAAGCTAAGGAACCTGGGATTATTAAACACCTCCATCTGCAACTGGATCCTGGACTTCCTGAAGGGCCACCCCCAGGTGGTGAGGGTAGGTGGCAACACATCTGCCACGCTGATCCTCAACACTGGCGCTCCCCAGGGGTATGTGCTCAGTCCCCTCCTGTACTCCCTATTCACTACGACTGCATGGCCAGGCACGACTCCAACAACATCATTAAGTTTGCTGCCAGCCACCCAGGACCTCTACACCAGGCGGTGTCAGCGGAATGCCCTAAAAGTTGTCAAAAACCCCAGCCACCCAGTCATAGACTGTTCTCTCTTCTACCGCATGGCAAGCGGTGCCGGAGTGCCAAGTCTAGGACAAAAAGGCTTCTCAACAGTTTTTACCCCCAAGCCATAAGACTCCTGAACAGGTAACCAAATCGTTACCCGGACTATTTGCATTGTGTGCCCCCCCAACCCCTCTTTTACGCTTCTGCTACTCTCTGTTTATCACATATGAATATTCACTTTAACTATACATTCATGTACACACTACCTCAATTGGCCCGACCAACCAGTGCTCCCGCACATTGTGTCCCATCACCCGCCAACCCCTATTTTTACACTACTGCTACTCTCTTTAACCATACCTACATGTTTATACTACTTCAGTAGGCCTGACTAACCGGTGTCTGAATATAGCCTTGCTACTGTTATTTTCAAATGTCTTTTTCCTGTTGTTTTATTTCTTTACTTACACACACACACACACACACACACACACACACACACACACACACACACACACACACACACACACACACACACACACACACACACACACACACACACACACACACGCGCACACATACCTTTTTTTTCTCGCTATTGGTTAGAGCCTGTAGTAAGTAAGCATTTTACCTGTTGTATTCGGCGCACGTGACAAATGAACTTTGATTTGATTTGAGGGAGGATGTCAGAGACCTGGCAGTGTGGTGCAAGGAAAACAACCTATATCTCAACGTGATCAAGGCATAGGAGATGATTGTGGACTACAGGAAAAGGACGACTGAGCACGCCCCCCTTCTCATCAATGGGATTGAGAGTTTCAAGTTCCTTGGTGTCCAACGAACTATCATGGTCCAAACAAACCAAGACAGTCATGAAGAGGGCAAAACAACGCCCAATTCCCCTAACGACACTGAAAAGATTTGGCATGGGTCCTCAGATTCTCAAAAAGTTCTACAAATGTACCATCTAGAGCATCCTGTCTGGTTGCATCACCACCTGTTATGGCAACTGCTCGGCCACCGAACCGCAAGGCACTACAGAGGATAGTGCACACGGCTCAGTACATCACTGGGACCAAGCTTCCTGCCATTCAGAACCTCTGTACTAGGCAGTGTCAGAGGACGGCCCTAAAAATTTACAAAAACTCCAACTTCAACTCGACTAACCTCGACTAACCTGTACCTCAACTTGACCAACCTGTGCCCCCGCACATTGACTCTGTACCACTACCCTCTGCAGGCAGGTAGCCTAGTGGTGAGAGCGTTGGGCCATTAACTAAAAGGTTGCTAGATCGAATCCCTGAGCTGACCAACTGTTCCTTGTTCCTAGGCCGTCATTGTAAATAAGAATTTGTTCATAACTGACTTGCCTAGTTAAATAAATATAGCCTCGTTATTTTATTGTTGCTCTTTAATTATTTGTTATTTTTCAATTTTCTTCTTTTTTTTAATATATTTTTATTTTATACTTTAGTTCATTTTAGTAAATACTTTATTAACTGTTATTTTTCTTAAAAGTACATTGTTGGATAAGGGCTTGTGAGTAAGCATTTCACTGTTGTATTCAGCGCATGTGACAAATACATTTGATAAACACACACGGAGACATTACTGTATAATTGGAAATGTGGAGGTGTTTGATTGAAATTAGCGGTGTGCCTAATGATTTAATTGTGTGGAGTCGATGGAGAGGAACAGGAGCAGGGAATATGTTCAGTCAGCCTGTCACTCAGAGCTGCTTTGTTTAGGCAACCTGTTTGTGATAGGAGTGTTCAACTGCACTACACAGGGAGACGATTTGCTGGCATTAACTACTGCAGAAATAACAGCTGCACAAAAGACAAATCTACATGATCTGTGCGGTGGATGAACAGTTCACGAAACAGGCTAGCTGTTAGTTTAATCGCTCAGGTTTAACGTAGCGGCATACCAAAGAAGACTTGCGGCTGTAATCTCTGCCAAAGGTGCTTCAACAAAGTACTGAGTAAGGGTCTGAATATTTATGTAAATGTAATATTTCAGTTTTTAATTTTTAATAAATTAGCACAAAAAAATTAATTTTTGCTGCGTCATTATGGGGTATTGCGTGTAGATTGATGAGGGGGAAAAAAACAATCAATTGTAGAATAAGGCTGTAACCGAACAAAATCTGGAAAGAGTCAAGGGGTGTGAATACTTCCCGAAGGCACTGTAGATCAACGTTTTTTCTGTGATTGAATCAACATTATATCAGCCCCTTTTCAATGCAACAAAACCAAACAAATCTAAAAAAAAAAGAGTCAGAGCACAAAGGAGTAAAATTCTATTGGCTGGGTAACCCATGAGCAGTCTTTCAATCACCTGCAAGTGAATGCGCTTATCAGATCAGTTCAGAGCGCAGAGCCTTGTGTGTGCACATTTGTTGATATTCTTTGCTAGATAATGAGTTATTAGCCATGTTTTAGATAAGTATAGGTCAGCAATGGGGAGTTACTGCTTCCTACAAGAGCACAAAATGTGTAGGCTACATTTCAAGTTGTCTTTGAAAAGCCAGTCAGGTAAAAAGCTTGTAATAATTAAAGGGGCATTCTTGTATTTTGATGCAGGCTTGAATATGTAAACAAGCCAATAGGTAGAGGGGTAGCCTACAGTGTCTAATTCTCTGTATGGTAATAATAATACATTTATTTGTAAAGTGGTTTATTGCATCATACAACACCATACAATGCAATGTGCAGTCACCTATTTGGCCCATGGTGTTACAGACCAAGTCAAAAATAATTAATTAATGTCAAGCCCTTCATAATGTAAAAATTATTTTAAAAGTCTCATGCAATGTAGGCCTGCATTGAACAGCACATATAGACTACTGTAGGCTATATTCCTATTCATATTTCATGAAAGCTATTTTCATGTGAAATTGTTATGGGATTTGCTGCATAGTTTTTTTGGTAGGCCTACCTTCTCAAATAGCCCCAATAGCCTATTTTCTACAGTCTAAAACTGTAGGTACAGCCTCAGTGTTCACTGTAAACGCGCATCGGAAGTTGCACAAAGTTCTCACAATGTTCAAGTTTCCACTCACAAGACCAAAAATTTGCTCAGTGTCCCAAAACATTTCAGGGAACATTGCTTAGCAGATAGGAAAATTGTCCACATCACGCAATTATCAAGAGTACATTCCTGGTCATCCCTACTGCCTCAGATCTGGCAGACTTACTAAACACAAATGCTTAGTTTGTAAATTATGTCTCAGTGTTGGATTGTTCCTCTGGCTATCCATTAATTTTTTTTAAACAAGAAAATCGTGCCGTCTGGTTTACTTAATATAAGGAATAAAAATTATTTATACATTTACTTTTGATACTTTAAAGCAATTACATTTACTTTTGATACTTAAGTTTATTTAAAACAAAATACTTTTAGACTTTTACTCAAGTAGTATTTTACTGGGTGACTTGCACTTTTACTTGAGTCATTTTCTATTAAGCTACCTTTACTTTTACTTTTACCACTGATTGAGAAGCAGCCGATGTAAAAATATATATATATATCTCTAGCTTAACCTGTAGTTGTTGACTCTCTTCCAAAGTAAAATATCATATTCCTGCTTAAGTTCAGAATTTGTATTTTCTTCTTTACCTTGTAAGGACTTTTTCTAAGATAGTGATTTATTTTTATTGTTCATTATTTTAAATTTCTAAATCAGATTTAACTTTTGCTGGGTATGAGATTGTCATTCCCCTAATGTACGCCTTAAAAGCATCCCAAATTATATCGGGGGTCAGCTTTTCTCTGTCCTTGATTTCTACATTTGTAATGTCATTTAAAAGTATGTATGTATGTAATACATTTTGGGTCCAGAAGATGCACTCTGTTTCTTCTCAAAATTCCACAGCAAACTGGATTTTCTATTGGTGTAATTAAATAATCCAATATCATTATGTCATTCAAAAATTATCCAGTAAATTGTTGAGTGCATTTTTGGAAAGACATTTTTTTTATAGAATGTATGATTTAGTTCACCTACTAAAATAATACTTCCTGTCTGGATTTGATCTAACATAGCTTGAATTATATCTAAAAACAGGAGATTTGCCCCTGGTTGGTTATAAAATCAAATCCAATGTGTATTTTTACACATGTAAGATAAAATTCAGCATTATAAAAAATTGGCTTCTTGGTCCATATGCTGGGATATAAGGGAGAATGGTGTATTCTTATTTATCAGGATGCCTACACGTCTGCTGTTACTACAGTAGCTGGTAGCATAGGCCTCTCCAACACAGCTATTCTTTAAATGTTACATTTTTCATTTTTTGAAATGTAACTATTGTAACAACAAAAACATATCTACCGACAGTCTCTTTAAGTGTTTGTGAACCATATGCTTTTTATTCACATCATGGAGCCTGTGCACATTATGGAAAGTTGGATTTGATTGGTCTTTAATTGTATATAATCAAAGTTAACCTTATCTGTTCCGTCTATCATTGAAGAACCATGTGACACATTTTAGCAGAATACATATGAAGGCGGTGGGCATTCCATATAATGGGAGGATCATAGTATGAATACATAGTTATTGTATACATTACATATATAGTGTGTGGGCATGAGGGCTGAGCAGATATTTAACAAAAAAACTAAGCAAAGTACGTATTTGTACTTGAGGTACCTTGTTATGCCTTTTTATCTCTGACTCCTCTCCTAACGTACAAAAGAAACTGTGGATATATACATTGTACATACATTTGAAGAAAGACTACCACTTATTAAGTACTGTGGTTGGTTTGTATTACCTTATAAATGAAAGTATAGTGGCTGGTGGGGTCTAGTGAAATGGGATGAGTGGAGGCCCCACGCACACCTCAGAGAAGTGCTTGATGCCCTCCCAGTCACCCCATCTCAATCCCCCAGATATAGCCTCTCGCCATTCTCACCAATAACCACCATTAAATCTTAGTTGTAATGACATACAAGGAATAATAATGATTCAACATCCTTTCCTAATCTGTCCAGAACTCTTGTTTATTTTTTAATGGGTTTACCAGCCATAAAAAATATAAATACAATTACATCGTAGTATGATTAAGTCCTTCCTTCTCTCTCTCTCTCCCAAACCAAATCCATCCCTCTCCACCACCCCCTCCATGTTCTCCCCCCTTTACCCCACCCACACCAAGCTTATCCCCACCTCCTATCTTTACTCCCCTTTTACCCCACCCACACCAAGCTTATCCCCACCTCCTATCTATACTCCCCCTTTACCCCACCCACACCAAGCTTATCCCCACCTCCTATCTATACTCCCCCTTTACCCCACCCACACCAAGCTTATCCCCACCTCCTACCTATACTCCCCCTTTACCCCACCCACACCAAGCTTATCCCCACCTCCTATCTATACTCCCCCTTTACCCCACCCACACCAAGCTTATCCCCACCTCCTATCTATACTCCCCCTTTACCCCACCCACACCAAGCATATCCCCACCTCCTATCTATACTCCCCCTTTACCCCACCCACACCAAGCTTATCCCCACCTCCTATCTATACTCCCCCTTTACCCCACCCACACTAAGCTTATCCCCACCTCCTATCTATACTCCCCCTTTACCCCACCCACACCAAGCTTATCCCCACCTCCTATCTATACTCCCCCTTTACCCCACCCACACCAAGCTTATCCCCACCTCCTATCTTTCCTCCCCTTGACCCCAAAGCCAAGCTTGTCCCATCCTCCCATCCTTACCCACTCTTGCCCCCCCCCACCCAAGCCAAGCTTATTGCCTTCCCTTACCCACCCAGGCCCAGTTTATCCCAACATCCGTCTCCCCCTCCCTTACCCACCCAGGCCCAGTTTATCCCAACAACTGTCTCCCCCTCCCTTACCCACCCAGGCCCAGTTAATCCCAACATCCGTCTCCCCCTTCCTTACCCACCCAGGCCCAGTTTATCCCAACATCCGTCTCCCCCTCCCTTACCCACCCAGGCCCAGTTTATCCCAACATCCGTCTCCCCCTCCCTTACCCACCCAGGCCCAGTTTATCCCAACATCCGTCTCCCCCTCCCTTACCCACCCAGGCCCAGTTTATCCCAACATCCGTCTCCCCTCCCTTACCCACCCAGGCCCAGTTTATCCCAACATCCGTCTCCCCCTCCCTTACCCACCCAGGCCCAGTTTATCCCAACATCCGTCTCCCCCTCCCTTACCCACCCAGGCCCAGTTTATCCCAACATCCGTCTCCCCCTCCCTTACCCACCCAGGCCCAGTTTATCCCAACATCCGTCTCCCCCTCCCTTACCCACCCAGGCCCAGTTTATCCCAACATCCGTCTCCCCCTCCCTTACCCACCCAGGCCCAGTTTATCCCAACATCCGTCTCCCCCCTCCCTTCTTCGCAAACACGTTTACACCCCTTTATACATCTAGGAACTCATCCATTATTCTTCATTCACACACAACATTTACACTATGCCTCCACACACCCAGTCTCTCCCACCCTCCTATACATATTCACCCTCCTTCATTCTCCCATTTATATGCACAGACACATACCCACTCATATACCCCCAAGCAGTGGAAGAGTTCCAGGGACATAGAACAGAAGATCATAAGTTTGAATCTCACTGCTGTGTCACAATAAAAATGTAAGAAATAATGCATGATTAATACTGGAAGTAAATACATTTCCTGTGTCTTACTGTATCTGTGCTTGGAGATCAAAAAAGTTAACCCAACATAAGCTAGCACTGTCATTAAAAGTTAACCCAACATAAGCTAGCACTGTCATGAAAAGTTAACCCAACATAAGCTAGCACTGTCATTAAAAGTTAACCCAACATAAGCTAGCACTGTCATTAAAAGTTAACCCAACATAAGCTAGCACTGTCATTAAAAGTTAACCCAACATAAGCTAGCACTGTCATTAAAAGTTAACCCAACATAAGCTAGCACTGTCATTAAAAGTTAACCCAACATAAGCTAGCACTGTCATTAAAAGTTAACCCAACATAAGCTAGCACTGTCATGAAAAGTTAACCCAACATAAGATAGCACTGTCATGAAAAGTTAACCCAACATAAGCTAGCACTGTCATTAGAAGTCTTATTGAAACATTCAGTGAACGTTTTAAG
>NC_056431.1:66399327-66406827 GCF_018296145.1 Oncorhynchus tshawytscha
ATCAAATAAATAAGCATAAATATGGGTGTATTTACAATGGTGTTTGTTCTTCACTGGTTGACCTTTTCTCGTGGTAACAGGTCACAAATCTTTCTGCTGTGATGGCACACTGTGGTATTTCACCCAGTAGATATGAGAGTTTATCAAAATTGGGTTTGTTTTCGAATTCTTTGTGTATCTGTGTAATCTGAGGGACATATGTGTCTCTAATATGGTCATACATTGGGCAGGAGGTTAGGAAGTGCAGCTCAGTTTCCACCTCAGATGTCCCACTTCCTGGTTGGATTTTTCTCAGGTTTTCGCCTGCCATATGTGTTCTGTTATACTCACAGACATAATTCAAACAGTTTTAGAAACTTCAGAGTGTTTTCTATCCAATACTAATAATATATGCATATATTAGCATCTGGGACAGAGTAGGAGGCAGTTCACTTTGGGCACGCTATTCATCCAAAAGTGAAAATGCTGCCCCCTATCCCCAAAAGGTTAACATGGATGTTAAAGTGGTATTGACTTCTTTATGAAATTAGCAGTAAAAGTTGGCCTCCACACATATGTACCACTAGGTTTCTTCATGCGGCACGCTGATAGAAATAAACATCTCTCTGGGAAGAAGAAGGGCTTCATGATTAACGACTGGTGTAATCATAACAACATACAGGAACTCAAGTCCTTCTGTTCACCTGACCTAAAATTCCTTACAATCAAATGCCGACCACATTATCTCCCAAGAGATTCTTGTCGGTTATCATCACAGCTGTGTATATCCCCCCTCAAGCAGATACCAAGATTGCCCTCAAGGAACTTCCCTGGATATCATATATCCTAAGGCTGAATTTATTGTAGTTGGGGATTTTAACAAAGCAAATTTGAGAACAAGGCTACCTAAATTCTACCAGCATATTGATTGCAGCACATGCGTGGGCAGTACACTGGACCACGGCTACTCTAACTTCCACAATGCATACAAGGCCCTTCCCCACCCTTCCTTCCGTGAATCCATTTAGCTCCTACCGTCCTATAGGCAGAAACTCAAACAGGATGTACCCATGACTAGAACCATTCAACACTGGTCTGACCAATCAGATTGTTTTGATCACGTGAACCGGGAAATGTTCCAGGCAGCCTCAGAGAATAACATTGATTTAAACGCTGACTCAGTAAGTGAGTTTATAAGGAAGTGCATTGGAGATGTTGTACCCACTATGACTATTAAGGATAAGCTTATTTTTGTCAATTTTCGCCTAAAATGACATACCCAATGTAACGGCTCTCGTCGAAAGAGTGGACCAAAGTGTTCATTATATTTATTTTCAAAAAACACTCAAACAAAATAACCGAAGTGAAAACGAAAGCGTACAGTTCTGTCAGGTACAGACACTAAACAGAAAACAAGATCCCACAAATCCCAAAAGGAAAATGACAACTTATACATGATCCCCAATCAGAGACAACGATAGACAGCTGTTTCTGATTGGGAAACACATACGGCCAAAAACAAATAAATAGAAAACATAGACTTTCCCACCCAAGTCACACCCTGACCTAACCAAACACAGAGAATAATAGGGATCTCTAAGGTCAGGGCGTGACACCCAAATCTAACTGCCTGTAGCTCATGCCCTGAAGCAAGGATATGCGTATTCTTGGTACCATTTGAAAGAAAACACGTTGAAGTTTATGGAAATGTGAAAGGAATGTAGTAGAATATAACACAATAGATTTGGTAAAATAATAATACAAAGAAAAAACCAACCGTTCTTTTGTATTTTTTTGTACCAGCATTTTGTACCTTTGAAAGGCTATAATGTATTATTCCAGCCCAGTTGCAATTTAGATATAGACCACTAGATGACATCAGTGTATGTGCAAAGTTTTAGACTGATACAATGAACCATTGCATTTCCATTCAAAATGTATTAGGACTGTCCAAATGTGCCTAATTTGTTTAACTTTTCATGTTCAAAATTGTGCACTCCCCTCAAACAATAGCATGGTATTATTTCACTGTAATAGCTACTGTAAATTGGACAGTGCAGTTAGGTTAACAAGAATTTAAGCTTTCTGCCAATATCAGTTATGTCTCTGTCCTGGGAAATGTTCTTGTTACTTACAACCTCATACTAATCGCATTAGCCTACGTTAGCTCAACCGTCCCGTGAAAGGGACACCGGTCCCGAAGTTAAAAACTACCATAACCAGAAACCGTGGATAGATGGAGGCATTCACACAAAACAGAAAGCACGAACCATCGCATTTAACCATGGAAAGAGGACAGGGAATATGGCCAAATATAAACAATTCAACGGCTCAGACACGAGACGTATGTGGCAGGATCTACAGACAATTACGGACTACAAAAAGAAAATCAGACACATCATGGACACTGACGTCTTGCTTCCAGACAAACTAAATACCTTATTTCCCGCTTTGAGGATAATACAGTGCCACCCACGCAGCCTGCTATCAAGGACTGTGCCCCCTCCCCCCTACTTCTTCATAGCCGACATGAGTAAGACATATAAACGTGTTAACCATCGCAAGAATGCCGGCCCATACGGCATCCCTAGCCGCGCCCTCAGAGCATGCGCAGACCAGCTGGCTGGTGTGTTTATGGACATATTCAATCGCTCCCTATCCCAGTCTGCTGTCCCCACATGCTTCAAGATGGCCACCAGTTTTCCTGTACCCAAGAAGGCAAAGATAACTGAACTAAATGACTACCGCCCCGTAGCACTCACTTCTGTCATCATGAAGTGCTTTGAGAGACTAGTCAAGGATCATATCACCTCCACCTTACCTGCTGCCCTAGACCCACTTCAGTTTGCATACCACCCCAATAGGTCCACAGACGATGCAATCGCCATCACACTGCACACTGACCTAGCCCACCTGGACAAGAGGAATACCTATGTAAGATTCATTGACTACAGCTCAGCATTCAACACCATAGTACCCTCCAAG
Organism: Oncorhynchus tshawytscha; assembly: GCF_018296145.1. Taxonomy (NCBI): domain Eukaryota; kingdom Metazoa; phylum Chordata; class Actinopteri; order Salmoniformes; family Salmonidae; genus Oncorhynchus; species Oncorhynchus tshawytscha. The sequence continues at coordinate 66,402,292 of NC_056431.1, forward strand.
CTCATCATTAAGCTTGAGGCCCTGGGTCTCAACCCCGCCATGTGCAATTGGGTCCTGGACATTCTGAGGGGCCGCCCTCCAGGTGGTAAAGGTAGGAAACAACATCTCCACTTCGCTGATCCTCAACAATGGGGCCCCACCAGGGTGTGCGCTCAGCACCCTCCATCAAGTTTGCAAATGACACAACAGTAGTGGGCTTGATTACCAATGATGACGAGACAGCCTACAGGGAGGAGATGAGGGCACTCAGAGTGTGGTGTCTGTTTAATAACCTCTCACTGACCACCAACAAAACAAAGGAGATGATCGTGGACTTCAGAAAACAGCAGAGGAAGCACCCCTTTATCCACATTGACGGGCCGCAGTGGAGAAGGTGTAAAGTTTTAAGTTCCTCGGCGTACACATCACAGACAAACTGAAATGGTCCACCCGCACAGACAGCGTGGTGAAGAAGGCTGAAGAAATTTGGCTTGTCACCTAAAACCCTGACAAACTTTTACAGATGCACAATTGAGAACATCCTGTCGGGCTGTATCACCGCCTGGTACGGCAACTGCTCCGCCCTCAACCGTAAGGCTCTCCAGAGGGTAGTGAGGTCTGCACAACGCATCACCGGGGCCAAACTACCTGCCCTCCAGGACACCTACAGCACCCCATGTCTCAGGAAGGCCAAAAAGATAATCAAGGACAATAACCACCCGAGCCTCTGCTTTTCACCCCGCAACTATCCAGAAGGCGAGGTCAGTACAGGTGCATCAAAGCTGGGATCGAAAGACTGAAAAACAGCTTCTGTCTCAAGGCCATCAGACTGTTAAACAGCCATCACTACACAGAGAGGCTGCTGCCTACATACAGACTCAAATCATTGGCCACTTGAATAAATGGATCACTAGTCACTTTAATAATGTTTACCTATCGAACATTATTCATCTCATATATACTGTATCTTATACCATCTATTGCATCTTGCCTGTGCCACTCAGTCATTATTCATCTCATATATACTGTATCTTATACCATCTATTGCATCTTGCCTGTGCCACTCAGTCATTATTCATCTCATATATACTGTATCTTATACCATCTATTGCATCTTGCCTATGCCACTCAGTCATTATTCATCTCATACTGTCATTATTCATCATTATTCATCTATATACTGTATCTTATACCATCTATTGCATCTTGCCTATGCCACTCAGTCATTATTCATCTCATATATACTGTATCTTATACCATCTATTGCATCTTGCCTATGCCACTCAGTCATTATTCATCTCATATATACTGTATCTTATACCATCTATTGCATCTTGCCTGTGCCACTCAGTCATTATTCATCTCATAGTCATATTCTGTATCTTATACCATCTATTGCATCTTGCCTATGCCACTCAGTCATTATTCATCTCATATATACTGTATCTTATACCATCTATTGCATCTTGCCTGTGCCACTCAGTCATTATTCATCTCATATATACTGTATCTTATACCATCTATTGCATCTTGCCTATGCCACTCAGTCATTATTCATCTCATATATACTGTATCTTATACCATCTATTGCATCTTGCCTATGCCACTCAGTCATTATTCATCTCATATATACTGTATCTTATACCATCTATTGCATCTTGCCTATGCCACTCAGTCATTATTCATCTCATATATACTGTATTTTATACCATCTATTGCATCTTGCCTATGCCACTCAGTCATTATTCATCTCATATATACTGTATCTTATACCATCTATTGCATCTTGCCTGTGCCACTCAGTCATTATTCATCTCATATATACTGTATCTTATACCATCTATTGCATCTTGCCTGTGCCACTCAGTCATTATTCATCTCATATATACTGTATCTTATACCATCTATTGCATCTTGCCTATGCTGCTCTGTTATTGCTCATCCATATATTTATATGTATATATTCTTATTCCATCCCTTTAGATTTGTGTGTATTAGGTAGTTGTTGGGGAATTGTTAGATCACTTGTTAGATATTACTACATTGTCGGAACTAGAAGCACAAGCATTTCACTACACTCGCATTACCATCTGCTAACCATGTGTATGTGACCATTAACATCTGCTAACCATGTGTATGTGACCATTAATCCCTTTAGATTTGTGTGTATTAGGTAGTTGTTAGGGGAATTGTTAGCATTTCATTATCTGCTAACCATGTGTATGTGACCATTAACATCTGCTAACCATGTGTATGTGACCAATAACATCTGCTAACCATGTGTATGTGACCAATAACATCTGCTAACCATGTGTATGTGACCAATAACATCTGCTAACCATGTGTATGTGACCAATAACATCTGCTAACCATGTGTATGTGACCAATAACATCTGCTAACCATGTGTATGTGAACAAAAACATCTGCTAACCATGTGTATGTGACCAATAACATCTGCTAACCATGTGTATGTGACCAATAACATCTGCTAACCATGTGTATGTGACCAATAACATCTGCTAACCATGTGTATGTGAACAATAACATCTGCTAACCATGTGTATGTGACCAATAACATCTGCTAACCATGTGTATGTGACCAATAACATCTGCTAACCATGTGTATGTGACCAATAACATCTGCTAACCATGTGTATGTGACCAATAACATCTGCTAACCATGTGTATGTGACCAATAACATCTGCTATCCATGTGTATGTGACCAATAACATCTGCTAACCATGTGTATGTGACCAATAACATCTGCTATCCATGTGTATGTGACCAATAACATCTGCTAACCATGTGTATGTGACCAATAACATCTGCTATCCATGTGTATGTGACCAATAACATCTGCTAACCATGTGTATGTGACCAATAACATCTGCTAACCATGTGTATGTGACCAATAACATCTGCTAACCATGTGTATGTGACAAATACAATTTGATTTGATTGATTTGATATGTTCCCCAATATCATGTGGATCCAGGGTTGCCAGGCTCTCGCGCTACGGTATCTCAGTGCATTTTTAATCATAGTAAACCACATCGACCTTGTCCAAGGGCCCTAAGAGTTCACCCTGTGAAATTCTCTGCAGATTCCTCCAATTTCACAGAACATTTAATTAACATAAAATAAATTAACGCATTAATTAATGTACTTTAATTACATAAATATGGGTATACTTTCTGCCTTTAATTATTTATTGCATAATTAATGAGTTATGATTAAGTTATGATAAGGCTGATGTTAAAGTTAAACACATATCATGTGACAAGTGTCATTTTGTGCTGTGTAAGATGGAGGATATGAGGGACTCATCAAAAAGCTGCCTCGACCAATCAGAACCTTAATTACACCAGCCTCAAAGCCTCTGTCTACTCACTGTCATCAACAAGACGAGTCACAGTACAATACACCTGCTGAAAAACAAATGGTCAACCACAGAGAGACTCTTCTACAACAGTGGTTCCCAACTCCAGTCCTCCAGTACCTCCAACTGCACATTTTTATTGTAGCCCCGGACAAGCACAACTGATTCAAATGGTCAACTAACTAGGCCCTCAATGAGTTGAATCAGGTATGTTTGTCCGGGGCTACAATTACAAAGGAACCACTGTAAACTGTTCATAACTGTAAATGACTGCTCCGTGGTTCAACCTGTGCTCTCTGCAGCACCGTGCCTGACTGTGATGCTGGAGTCCAGAAGCTTAGGAGAAAAGGCAGAGAAAGAGTATTATTACATTTTATAGACACAGGGACACAATGGAATTGTAGTGAAGCATGAACAATATATAGACATGGGAGCTGACCTTTCAGGACCTCGTCAACCTGAGCAGCTAGCTCTGCCAAACCATCAGCGTTTCACACGCGTGTGAATCTACAAAGTTTTATCTGGACCTTTCCTGAACCTGTCCTAGCTTCTGTACAGGGACCCTAAGGGACACAGGGTGGCTTCATGATGTTACTATCACAATCCGCAATGAGACGAAGTCCATGTATGTTTGCATGTAACTCAGGCATTTGTGTAAATTGCGTATTAATGTGCACATTGTAGACCCCTCTGTCCGTCCGTCTCAACCCATTTCTCAGGTGGCATACAGTAGTGTTGAAGTCTCGGTGGAATGGTACAAAGCTCGCTAACGGGGTCACTGATTATTCCATTCATTAGCTGCCGATCCACCTTAAGCTGAAATCCCAATCCCAGAAGTGTGATAAGTGAGAGAGCGAGAGAGAGAAAGAGAGAAAGAGGGAGAGAGAGAGAGAGAAAGGGGAGAGAGAGAGAGAGAAAGAGGGAGAAAGAGGGAGAGAGAGAGAAATAGAGAGAGAGAGAGAGAGAGAGAGAGAGAGAGAGAGAGAGAAATAGAGAGAGAGAGAGAGAGAGAAATAGAGAATAGAGAGAGAGAGAGAGAGAAATAGAGAGAGAGAGAGAGAAATAGAGAGAGAAATAGAGAGAGAAATAGAGAGAGAAATAGAGAGAGAGAGAGAGGGAGAGAGAGAAATAGAGAGAGAGAGAGAGAAATAGAGAGAGAGAGAGAGAGAGAGAAAT
>NC_056431.1:66411827-66449327 GCF_018296145.1 Oncorhynchus tshawytscha
ACACACACACACACACACACACACACACACACACACACAGTGGGCTGCAACCCAACCAATCTTTCCTTTCAACCTGTGAAGGCCTAAATAAGTTACCATCCCAAAAACATGCCATAGTTTTTCATTTGTATTTTTACCTAAGATAGGATCTGAATAGCAGAAAAATGAGAATGAAAAACATGTGAAAGAATGCAGCTGAGTGTGAAACACAAATTATTGATGTACCAGTAACCTACTTAGTTATGTAACTACAGCTATTATGTATGCAGAATTGTGCACGTTAGAGCTGAGGAATGCTGGGTATGTTTACCTAGAGGAGAGTGGCACTCCCTAACACCCTCCCTCCATACTCTCTGCTCTCTGTCTCTTCTCCTCTCTCACTTATCCTGTCTCACTTCTTCTCTCCTTCTTGTCCTCTCTCCTCTTCTCCTCTCTCTCTTCTCCTCTCTCTCCCCTTCTCTTCTCCTCTCTCCTCTTCTCCTCTCTCTCTTCTCTCTCTTCTCCCTTGTTGCTTCTCCTCTCTCCTCTTCTCCTCTCTCCCCTTCTCCTCTCTCTGCTCTCTCTCCTCTTCTCCACTCTCCTCTTCTCCCCTCTCTCCTCCTCTCTGTCTTATCTTCTCTCTCTTCTCCTCTCTATTTTCTCCTCTCTCTCTTCTCCTCTCTCTTCTCTTCTCTCTCTTCTTCTCTCCTCCTTCCCCCTGGCCTGCTACTTATCATTTATAATTCACAGACTGTCTTGTTTGTTTATACTGCTCAGAATTACCTCACCTAACCTTAACTCACCTATACTCTCGTTGAGAAGCAGAAAATTCCCCCCCTCTCTTTCCAGTTTACATAAGGAGATGGGGGTATGGAGACACACAGGTTGCAATGGTACAGGGAGGATGTAGGGAGGAGGCGAGGGGGGAGAGAAAAGAGGGTTGAGGGGGTAGGTAGTAGGCGAGGGGGAGAGCATAGAGGGTTGAGGGGGTATGGGGGTTGGGAGGTAAAGGAAGATGAGACACAGAGACACAGAGACACAGAGACACAGAGAAACATATAGACACACAGAGACACAGAGACACAGAGAAACATATAGACACAGAGACACAGAGACACAGAGACACATATAGACACAGAGCCACAGAGACACATATTGACACAGAGACACAGCGACACATATAGACACAGAGACACAGAGACAAAGAGAAACATATAGACACAGAGACACAGAGAAACATATAGACACAGAGACACAGAGACACAGAAACATATAGACACAGAGACACATATAGACACAGAAGACACAGAGACAAAGAGAAACATATAGACACAGAAGACACAGAGACAAAGAGAAACATATAGACACAGAGACACAGAGAAACATATAGACACAGAGACACAGAGATACAGAGAAACATATAGACACAGAGACACAGAGACACAGAAACATATAGACACAGAGACACAGAGACACAGAGAAACATATAGACACAGAGACAAACAGACAAAGAGAAACATATAGACACAGAGACACAGAGAAACATATAGACACAGAGACACAGAGACACAGAGACACAGAGACACAGAGACACACAGACAAAGAGAAACATATAGACACAGAGACACAGAGACACAGAGACACAGAGACAAAGAGAAACATATAGACACAGAGACACAGAGAAACATATAGACACAGAGACACAGAGAAACATATAGACACAGAGACACAGAGAAACATATAGACACAGAGACACAGATAAACATATAGACACAGAGAAACATATAGACACAGATACACAGAGACACAGAGACAAAGAGAAACATATAGCCACAGAGACAAAGAGAAATATATAGACACAGAGACACAGAGAAACAGTGGGACACAGAGACACAGAGACACAGAGAAACATATAGACACAGAGACAAAGAGAAACATATAGACACAGAGACACAGAGACACAGAGAAACATATAGACACAGAGACACAGAGACACAGAGAAACAGTGGGACACAGAGACACAGAGAAAAATATAGACACAGAGACACAGAGACAAAGAGAAACATATAGACACAGAGACACAGATAAACATATAGACACAGAGACACAGAGAAACATATAGACACAGATACACAGAGACACAGATAAACATATAGACACAGAGAAACATATAGACACAGAGACACAGAGACACAGATAAACATATAGACACAGAGAAACATATAGACACAGATACACAGAGACACAGAGACAAAGAGAAACATATAGACACAGAGACAAAGAGAAATATATAGACACAGAGACACAGAGAAACAGTGGGACACAGAGACACAGAGAAACATATAGACACAGAGACACAGAGAAACATATAGACACAGATACACAGAGACACAGAGAAACATATAATCACAGAGACACAGCTACACAGAGACACTGAGAAACAGTGGGACACAGAGACACAGAGAAACATAGACACAGAGACACAGAGACAAAGAGAAACATATAGACACAGAGACACAGAGACACGGAGAAACAGTGGGACACAGAGACACAGAGAAAAATATAGACACAGAGACACAGAGACAAAGAGAAACATATAGACACAGAGACACAGAGAAACATATAGACACAGAGACACAAATAAACATATAGACACAGAGACACAGAGAAACATATAGACACAGAGACACAGAGACACATATAGACACAGAGACACAGATAAACATGTAGACACAGAGACACAGATAAACATATAGACACAGAGACACAGATAAACATATAGACACAGAGACAAAGAGAAACATATAGACACAGAGAGACACAGAGACACAGAGAAACACTGAGACACACAGACACACATACCCAGGATCTGATGAAAGCATGTGTAACTCATGTGTAACCCAACCACCACACATTACCACCACACATTACCACCACACATTACCACCATACCCCAACGACCATATATTACCACCATACCACAACCACCATACATTACCACTACACATTACCACCACACATTACCACCATACCCCAACGACCATATATTACCACCATACCACAACCACCATACATTACCACCACACCACATCCACCATACCACAACCACCATACCACAACCACCATACCACAACCACCACACCACAACCACCATACCACAACCACCATACCACAACCACCATACTACAACCACCATACCACAACCACCATACATTAACATCTAACTATAAACACTGCTACCATACCACAACCACCACACATTACCACCATACTACAACCACCATAACACAACCACCATACCCCAACCACCATACATTACCAACATACCCCAACCACAATGCATTACCACCATACATTACCACCATACCCCAACCACCATACATTACCACCATACATTACCTCCATACATTACCACCATAACACAGCTGACATACTCCAACCACCATACCCAACCACCATACTCCAATCACCATACCCAACCACCATACATTACCACCATACCACAACCAAATCAAATCAAATTAATTTATATAGCCCTTCGCACATCAGCTGATATCTCAAAGTGCTGTACAGAAACCCAGCCTAAAACCCCAAACAGCAAGCAATGCAGGTGTAGAAGCACGGTGGCTAGGAAAAACTCCCTAGAAAGGCCAAAACCTAGGAAGAAACCTAGAGAGGAACCAGGCTATGTGGGGTTGCCAGTCCTCTTCTGGCTGTGCCGGGTGGAGATTATAACAGAACATGGTCAAGATGTTGATAAATGTTCATAAATGACCAGCATGGTCGAATAATAATAAGGCAGAACAGTTGAAACTGGAGCAGCAGCACGGCCAGGTGGACTGGGGACAGCAAGGAGTCATCATGTCAGGTAGTCCTGGGGCATGGTCCTAGGGCTCAGGTCCTCCGAGAGAGAGAAAGAAAGAGAGAAGGAGAGAATTAGAGAACGCACACTTAGATTCACACAGGACACCGAATAGGACAGGAGAAGTACTCCAGATATAACAAACTGACCCTAGCCCCCCGACACATAAACTACTGCAGCATAAATACTGGAGGCTGAGACAGGAGGGGTCAGGAGACACTGTGGCCCCATCCGATGATACCCCCGACAGTGCCAAACAGGAAGGATATAACGCCACCCACTTTGCCAAAGCACAGCCCCCACACCACTAGAGGGATATCTTCAACCACCAACTTACCATCCTGAGACAAGGCTGAGTATAGCCCACAAAGATCTCCGCCATGGCACAACCCAAGGGGGGGGCGCCAACCCAGACAGGATGACCACATCAGTGAATCAACCCACTCAGGTGACGCACCCCTTCCAGGGACAGCATGAGAGAGCCCCAGTAAGCCAGTGACTCAGCCCCTGTAATAGGGTTAGAGGCAGAGAATCCCAGTGGAAAGAGGGGAAGCGGCCAGGCAGAGACAGCAAGGGCGGTTCGTTGCTCCAGAGCCTTTCCGTTCACCTTCCCACTCCTGGGCCAGACTACACTCAATCATATGACCCACTGAAGAGATGAGTCTTCAGTAAAGACTTAAAGGTTGAGACAGAGTTTGCGTCTCTGACATGGGTAGGCAGACCGTTCCATAAAAATGGAGCTCTATAGGAGAAAGCTTGCTTAGAAATTCTAGGGAAATTAGAAGGCCTGAGTCTTGTGACCGTAGCGTACGTATAGGTATGTACGGCAGGACCAAATCAGAGAGATAGGTAGGAGCAAGCCCATGTAATGCTTTGTAGGTTAGCAGTAAAACCTTGAAATCAGCTTGCTTTGACAGGAAGCCAGTGTAGGGAGGCTAGCACTGGAGTAATATGATCAAATTTGTTGGTTCTAGTCAGGATTCTAGCAGCCGTATTTAGCACTAACTGAAGTTTATTTAGTGCTTTATCCGGGTAGCCGGAAAGTAGAGCATTGCAGTAGTCTAACCTAGAAGTGACAAAAGCATGGATTAATTTTTCTGCATCATTTTTGAACAGAAAGTTTCAGATTTTTGCAATGTTACGTAGATGGAAAAAAGCTGTCCTTGAAATGGTCTTGATATGTTCTTCAAAAAGAGAGATCAGGGTCCAGAGTAACGCCGAGGTCCTTAACAGTTTTATTTGAGACGACTGTACAACTATTAAGATTAATTGTCAGATTCAACAGAAGATCTCTTTGTTTCTTGGGACCTAGAACAAGCATCTCTGTCTGAATTTAAAAGTAGAAAGTTTGCAGCCATCCACTTCATTATGTCTGAAACACAGGCTTCTCGCAAGGGCAATTTTGGGGCTTCACCATGTTTCATTGAAATGTACAGCTGTGTGTCATCCGCATAGCAGTGAAAGTTAACATTATGTTTTCGAATAACATCCCGAAGAGGTAAAATATATAGTGAAAACAATAGTGGTCCTAAAACGGAACCTTGAGGAACACTGAAATTTACAGTTGATTTGTCAGAGGACAAACCATTCACAGAGACAAACTGATATCTTTCCGACAGATAAGATCTAAACCAGGCCAGAACTTGTCTGTGTAGACCAATTTGGGTTTCCAATCTCTCCAAAAGAATGTGGTGATCGATGGTGTCAAAAGCAGCACTAAGGTCTAGGAGCACGAGGACAGATACAGAGCCTCGGTCCAATGCCATTAAAATGTCATTTACCACCTTCACAAGTGCAGTCTCAGTGCTATGATGGGGTCTAAAACCAGACTGAAGCATTTCGTATACATTGTTTGTCTTCAGGAAGGCAGTGAGTTGCTGCGCAACAGCCTTTTCAACATTTTTTGAGAGGAATGGAAGATTCGATATAGGCCGATAGTTTTTTATATTTTCTGGGTCAAGGTTTGGCTTTTTCAAGAGAGGCTTTATTACTGCCACTTTTAGTGAGTTTGGTACACATCCGGTGGATAGAGAGCCGTTTATTATGTTCAACATAGGAGGGCCAAGCACAGGAAGCAGCTCTTTCAGTAGTTTAGTTGGAATAGGGTCCAGTATGCAGCTTGAAGGTTTAGAGGCCATGATTATTTTCATCATTGTGTCAAGAGATATAGTACTAAAACACTTGAGCGTTTCTCTTGATCCTAGGTTCTGGCAGAGTTGTGCAGACTCAGGACAACTGAGCTTTGAAGGAATACGCAGATTTAAAGAGGAGTCCGTAATTTGCTTTCTAATAATCATAATCTTTTCCTCAAAGAAGTTCATGAATTTATCACTGCTAAAGTGAAAGCCATCCTCTCTTGGGGAATGCTGCTTTTTAGTTAGCTTTGCGAGAGTATCAAAAAGGAATTTCGGATTGTTCTTTTTTTCCTCAATTAAGTTAGAAAAATAGGATGATCGAGCAGCAGTGAGGGCTCTTCGATACTGCAAGGTACTGTCTTTCCAAGCTAGTCGGAAGACTTCCAGTTTGGTGTCGCGCCATTTCCGTTCCAATTTTCTGGAAGCTTGCTTCAGAGCTCGGGTATTTTCTGTGTACCAAGGGAGCTAGTTTCTTATGATAAATGTTTTTAGTTTTTAGGGGTGCAACTGCATCTAGGGTATTGCACAAGGTTAAATTGAGTCCACCATACTCCAACCAGCATACTCTAACCACCATACTCAAACCACCATACATTACCACCCTACCACAACCACCATACTCCAACCACCATATATTACCACCATACCACAACCCCCATACTCCAACCACCATACTCCAATCACCATACTCCAACCACCATACATTACCACCCTACCACAACCACCATACTCCAACCACCATATACTACCACCATACCACAACCCCCATACTCCAACCACCATACTCCAACCACCATATATTACCACCATACCACAACCCCCATACTCCAACCACCATACTCCAATCACCATACCCAACCACCATACCACACCTACCATACTCTAACCACCATACTCCAACCACCATACCACAACCACCATACTCCAACCACCATACTCCAACCACCATATATTACCACCATACCACAACCCCCATACTCCAACGACCATACCCCAGCCACCATACATTACCATCATTCCCCAACCACCATACATTACCACCATACCACAACCCCCATACTCCAACGACCATACCCCAGCCACCATACATTACCATCATTCCCCAACCACCATACATTACCACCATACCACACTCCAACCACCATACTCCATTTACCATACCCAACCACCATACCACAACCACCACACTGCATCCACTATACCACAACCAACATACTGCAACCATTGCAGCACTCTAAGATAGAGAATAAGTGTGATGGTGACAAGGACTGTTGGAGGACAGAAAGTGGATAAGATGGTTGGGGAGAAGAGAGATAGAAGGAGAGTTTGGAGAGAGTGGGAAATGTAAATAATGCACCTTCAATTGAAAATAAGTATCAGCCTTACCTAATAATAAAACAAGTAACACAGTGATGTGTTGAAGTCAAGGCCAGTATTTTACAATTTATGTGAGCCACAATCCCCCAAAATATCTGAGCCACAAATCCCCCAAAATATCCAATTAACATCAGGATATATCAGATTGTGCATGTAAATATATCCTGTATATCCTGCTACATTTTGACTTCCGGCGCCGACAGAGATGGCCAGGTGGACTGCGTTCCTAGGAAACTATGCAGTTTTTTGTTTACGTGTTATTTCTTACACTAGTACCCCAGGTCATCTTAGGTTTCTTTACATACAGCCGACAAGAACTACTGAATATAAGATCAGCGTCAACTCACCATCAGTACACCAAGAATATGGACATGCGGATCCTGAGTTCTGCCTTACAACCAGTGTAACCGAGTGGATCACATGCAGCTACCAAAAAAAAACGACTCAGAAAAAGAGGGAAACGAAGTGGTCTTCTGGTCAGACTCCGGAGACGGGCACATCGTGCACCACTCCCCAGCATTCTTCTTGCCAATGTCCAGTCTCTTGACAACAAGGTTGATGAAACCGAGCAAGGGTAGCATTCCAGAGGGACATCAGAGACTGTAACGTTCTCTGCTTCACGGAAACATGGCTCACTGGAGAGACGCAATCCCAAGCGGTGCAGCCAGCGGGTTTCTCCACGCATCGCGCCGACAGAAACAAACATCTCTCTGGTAAGAAGACGGGCGGGGGCGTATGCCTTATGGCCAACGTGACATGGTGTGATGAAGGAAACATACAGGAACTCAAATCCTTCTGTTCACCTGATTTAGAATTCCTCACAATCAAATGTAGACCGCATTATCTACCAAGAGAATTCTCTTCGATTATAATCACAGCCGTATATATCCGTTCACCCCCCAAGCAGACACATCGATGGCTCTGAACGAACTTTATTTAACTCTCTGCAAACTGGAAACGATTTATCCGGAGGCTGCATTCATTGTAGCTGGGGATTTTAACAAGGCTAATCTGAAAACAAGACTCCCTAAATTTTATCAGCATATCGATTGCGCAACCAGGAGTGGAAAGACCCTGGATCATTGTTACTCTAACTTCCGGGACGCATATAAGGCCCTGCCCCGCCCCCCTTTCGGAAAAGCTGACCACGACTCCATTTTGTTGATCCCTGCCTACAGACAGAAACTAAAACAAGAAGCTCCCACGCTGAGGTCTGTCCAACGCTGGTCCGACCAAGCTGACTCCACACTCCAAGACTGCTTCCATCACGTGGACTGGGAGATGTTTCGTATTGCGTCAGACAACAACATTGACGAATACGCTGATACGGTGTGCGAGTTCATTAGAACGTGATTTGAAGATGTCGTTCCCATAGCAACGATTTAAACATTCCCTAACCAGAAACCGTGGATTGATGGCAGCATTCGTGTGGAACTGAAGGCACGAACCACTGCTTTTAATCAGGGCAAGGTGTCTGTAACATGACTGAATACAAACAGTGCAGCTATTCCCTCCGCAAGGCTATCAAACAAGCTAAGCGCCAGTACAGAGACAAAGTAGAATCTCAATTCAACGGCTCAGACACAAGAGGTATGTGGCAGGGTCTACAATCAATCACGGACTACAGGAAGAAACCCAGCCCAGTCACGGACCAGGATGTCTTGCTCCCAGGCAGACTAAATTTTTTGCCCGCTTTGAGGACAATACAGTGCCACTGACACGGCCTGCAACGGAATCATGCGGTCTCTCCTTCACTGCAGCCGAAGTGAGTAAGACATTTAAACGTGTTAACCCTCGCAAGGCTGCAGGCCCAGACGGCATCCCCAGCCGCGCCCTCAGAGCATGCGCAGACCAGCTGGCCGGTGTGTTTACGGACATATTCAACCAATCCCTATACCAGTCTGCTGTTCCCACATGCTTCAAGAGGGCCACCATTGTTCCTGTTCCCAAGAAAGCTAAGGTAACTGAGCTAAACGACTACCCCCCGGAAGCACTCACATCCGTCATCATGAAGTGCTTTGAGAGACTAGTCAAGGACCATATCACCTCCACCCTACCTGACACCCTTGACCCACTCCAATTTGCTTACCGCCCAAATAGGTCCACAGACGATGCAATCTCAACCACACTGCACACTGCCCTAACCCATCTGGACAAGAGGAATACCTATGTGAGAATGCTGTTCATCGACTACAGCTCGGCATTCAACACCATAGTACCCTCCAAGCTCGTCATCAAGCTCGAGACCCTGGGTCTCGACCCCGCCCTGTGCAACTGGGTACTGGACTTCCTGACGGGCCGCCCCAGGTGGTGAGGGTAGGCACAACATCTCCTCCCGCTGATCCTCAACACTGGGGCCCCACAAGGGTGCGTTCTGAGCCCCCTCCTGTACTCCCTGTTCACCCACGACTGCTGGCCATGCACGCTCCAACTCAATCATCAAGTTTGCGGACGACACAACAGTGGTAGGCTTGATTACCAACAACGACGAGACGGCCTACAGGGAGGAGGTGAGGGCCCTCGGAGTGTGGTGTCAGGAAAATAACCTCACACTCAACGTCAACAAAACTAAGGAGATGATTGTGGACTTCAGGAAACAGCAGAGGGAACACCCCCCATCCACATCGATGGAACAGTAGTGGAGAGGGTAGCAAGTTTTAAGTTCCTCGGCATACACATCACAGACAAACTGAATTGGTCCACTCACACAGACAGCATCGTGAGGAAGGCGCAGCAGCGCCTCTTCAACCTCAGGAGGCTGAAGCTTTTCGGCTTGTCACCAAAAGCACTCACAAACTTCTACAGATGCACAATCGAGAGCATCCTGGCGGGCTGTATCACCGCCTGGTATGGCAACTGCACCGCCCTCAACCGTAAGGCTCTCCAGAGGGTAGTGAGGTCTGCACAACGCATCACCGGGGGCAAACTACCTGCCCTCCAGGACACCTACACCACCCGATGCTACAGGAAGGCCATAAAGATCATCAAGGACATCAACCACCCGAGCCACTGCCTGTTCACCCCGCTGTCATCCAGAAGGCGAGGTCAGTACAGGTGCATCAAAGCTGGGACCGAGAGACTGAAAAACAGCTTCTATCTCAAGGCCATCAGACTGTTAAACAGCCACCACTAACATTGAGTGGCTACTGCCAACACACTGTCAATGACACTGACTCTACTCCAGCCACTTTAATCATGGGAATTGATGGGAAATTATGTAAATATATCACTAGCCACTTTAAACAATGCTACCTTATATAATGTTACTTACCCTACATTGTTCATCTCATATGCATACGTTGATACTGTACTCTATATCATCGACTGCATCCTTATGTAATACATGTATCACTAGCCACTTTAACTATGCCACTTGGTTTACATACTTATCTCATATGTATATACTGTACTCGATATCATCTACTGTATCTTGCCTATGCTGCTCTGTACCATCACTCATTCATATATCCTTATGTACATATTCTTTATCCCCTTACACTGTGTATAAGACAGTAGTTTTTTTTTGGAATTGTTAGTTAGATTACTTGCTTGTTATTACTGCATTGTCGGAACTAGAAGCACAAGCATTTCGCTACACTCGCATTAACATCTGCTAACCATGTGTATGTGACAAATAAAATTTGATTTGATTTGATTTGATTTTGATTTGATTTATATAATAGCCATGTCTACGTCTATCACAGCATTTCTTCTATATCATTATCATTAGATTATCTTTACATTGCATTCTTATTGAATATAGTTCACCATATGCTTTTTTTATCTGGTGGAAACTTTTGTGGAGAAAAGCACGAGCAGCCCTCATCTTCCCCCAGCCGCCTGTCACTCACAGCAGCCCTTATCAGGTTACCTGGAGGTGTCTGACACTGGGCGCCCCGGGCTGAAACAGATTTAGCTTATTCAGCTTTTACATAGTGCTGGCTCCCTTGCTCTTTTGAGTTTATCAGATAAAGAACAAGGGTAAAGAGTTATATTTGGAAGAAAGTGTGGCAATGTTGAAATTAAGACAATTTTCAATGATTCTTTCTCAATAATTCCATCGTATGTCTACTGTTTACATTTTCAATAACACATAATAAGACATGTTAGGATAACAATTATTGCTTTATCTAACGTTATTATTATTAAAATCTTAATATATAAAAAATAAGGCCTCTGCTACTCTAATGTACATGTAAGAGCTGGAGCTAAGGCATAATTTCACATATAATATAAAAGGCTATTGTGGGTATTGACTTGTTTATATCCCATGTTAATCTCTGCTCTTTGTGCTAATACAGTGATATCTCAGGGATATCGATCTCAATGGCTGTTTCATACCTATGTTCAACTAATAAAGTTTCAGACTCTAGTCCTTTAGACACATTTCAGTTGAATACATTCAGTTGGACAAGTGACTAGGTATCCCCCTTTCCTCTTTCCTTCTGATTTTCATTCGTTTCAAGTGCTATGCAAATATCAAAGAGATTTATAATGGCATAGCATGCTTTGTGCTGATGGAAAAGACGAGCATTGCAGAGATTCTGTAATATTAGCAAGAGATCTGAAGTCACATATCGGCAAAACGTAAAAATATGTTTTTTCAGTCATTTGTGAATGATGTCTATGTTTCCTGAGGAACACATGATGTCTGTAGGATGTCTGTTCTCTGTAGAATGTCTGTTCTCTGTAGGATGTCTGTTCTCGGTAGGATGTCTGTTCTCTGTAGAATGTCTGTTCTCTGTAGGATGTCTGTTCTCTGTAGAATGTCTGTTCTCTGTAGAATGTCTGTTCTCTGTAGGATGTCTGTTCTCGGTAGGATGTCTGTTCTCTGTAGAATGTCTGTTCTCTGTAGGATGTCTGTTCTCTGTAGAATGTCTGTTCTCTGTAGGATGTCTGTTCTCTGTAGGATGTCTGTTCTCTGTAGGATGTCTGTTCTCTGTAGAATGTCTGTTCTCTGTAGGATGTCTGTTCTCTGTAGGATGTCTGTTCTCTGTAGGATGTCTGTTCTCTGTAGAATGTCTGTTCTCTGTAGAATGTCTTCAATAATGTCTTCTCTGTAGGATGTCTGTTCTCTGTAGGATGTCTGTTCTCTGTAGGATGTCTGTTCTCTGTAGGATGTCTGTTCTATAAAGAAGTCTGTTCTCTAATGTCTGTTCTCTGTAGAATGTCTGTTCTCTGTAGAATGTCTGTTCTCTGTAGGATGTCTGTTCTCTGTAGAATGTCTGTTCTCTGTAGAATGTCTGGAATGTTCTCTGTCTGTTCTCTGTAGATGTCTGTTCTCTGTAGAATTCTGTAGGATGTCTGTTCTCTGTAGAATGTCTGTTCTCTGTAGAATGTCTGTTCTCTGTAGAATGTCTGTTCTCTGTAGAATGTCTGTTCTCTCTGTTCTCTGTAGAATGTCTGTTCTCTGTAGAATGTCTGTTCTCTGTAGAATGTCTGTTCTCTGAGGATGTCTGTTCTCTGTAGGATGTCTGTTCTCTGTAGAATGTCTGTTCTCTGTAGGATGTCTGTTCTCTGTAGGATGTCTTCTGATGTTGTAGAATGTCTGTTCTCTGTAGAATGTCTGTTCTCTGTAGATGTCTGTTCTCTGTAGGATGTTCTCTGTAGAATGTCTGTTCTCTGTAGCATGTCTGTTCTCTGTAGAATGTCTGTTCTGTAGGATGTCTGTTCTCTGTAGGATGTCTGTTCTCTGTAGAATGTCTGTTCTCTGTAGTCACATGTCTGTTCTCTGTAGGATGTCTGTTCTCTGTAGGATGTCTGTTCTCTGTAGGATGTCTGTTCTCTGTAGGATGTCTGTTCTCTGTAGGATGTCTGTTCTCTGTAGGATGTCTGTTCTCTGTAGGATGTCTGTTCTCTGTAGGATGTCTGTTCTGTAGGATGTCTGTTCTGTAGAATGTCTGTTCTCTGTAGGATGTCTGTTCTCTGTAGGATGTCTGTTCTGTAGAATGTCTGTAGGATGTCTGTTCTCTGTAGGATGTCTGTTCTCTGTAGGTCTGTCTGTTCTCTGTAGGATGTCTGTTCTCTGTAGGATGTCTGTTCTCTGTAGGATGTCTGTTCTCTGTAGAATGTCTGTTCTCTGTAGAATGTCTGTTCTCTGTTCTCTGTAGAATGTCTGTTCTCTGTAGGATGTCTGTTCTCTGTAGGATGTCTGTTCTCTGTAGGATGTCTGTTCTCTGTAGAATGTCTGTTCTCTGTAGGATGTCTGTTCTCTGTAGGATGTCTGTTCTCTGTAGGATGTCTGTTCTCTGTAGGATGTCTGTTCTCTGCACCAGCTTTGTTGTGAATATGAAGACAGTAATTGTGGTTCACAGACGAGACTCGGCAGGCCTTTGTTAAATGATCATCTACAATAGAATAACACTAGTGTGTGTGTGTCTGTGTGCACATTTGTGTGTGTCTGTGTCTATGAGTGCATCTGTGTCTCAGTGTGTGTGTGTGTGTGTGTGTGTGTGTGTGTGTGTGTGTGTGCAAGTGTGTGTGTGTGTGCAAGTGTGTGTGTGTGTGCAAGTGTGTGTGTGTGTGCAAGTGTGTGTGTGTGTGTGTGTGTGTGTGTGTGTGTGTGTGTGCAAGTGTGTGTGTGTGTGTGTGTGTGTGTGTGGTACACTGCCTCCTGTTTGACCATCAGAGGTAGTTTACTGCACTGCTGCACTGGCAACAGATGGCCATTACCATAGTGGAGTCTCACACAGAAACTCTCTCCTTGGGAAATAGGCCTACAATACCTTTCTATTCTTCCATATCACATTTATAATAACAGCTTTCTACAGAGGGCCGGTCAAAAGTGTGGACACACCTACTCCTTCAAGGGTTTTTCTTTATTTGTAGTATTTTCTACATTGTAGAATAATAGTGGAGAAATAGCACATATGGAATCATGTAGTAACCAAAAAAGTGACAAACAAATCAAAATATATTTGATATTTTTGATTCTTCAAAGTAGCCACCCTTTACCTTCTTGACAGCTTTGCACACTCTTGGCATTTTCTCAACCAGCTTTATGAGGAATGCTTTTCCAACAGTTTTGAAGGAGTTCCCACATATGCTGAGCACTTGTTGGCTGCTTTTCTTTCCCTCTGCAGTCCAACTCATACCAAACCATCTCAATTGGGTTGAGGTCGGGTGATTGTGGAGGCCTGGTCATCTGATGCAGCACTCCATCACTCTCCTTGGTCAAATATCCCTTACACAGCCTGGAGGTATGTTTTGGGTAATTGTCCTTTTGAAAAATAAATTATTGTCTCACTAAGCGCAAACCAGATGGGATGGCGTATCGCTGCAGAACATGTTATTTATTTAACCTTTATTTAAATGTAACTTGGCAAGTTAGTTAAGAGCACATTCTTATTTACAATTCTCAATTTTACAATTTACAATGATAGGGTTTTCTTATTTACAATGATAGCCTACATCGGCCAAAACCGGACGCCACTGCACAAGAAACTTTACCATTTCGTGAAATTTTCCGGATTGACTGACCTTCATTCCAGATTGACTGACTCTTCAGGATCAGCCCCTTCTTTTCAATTTTCACCTAAAATGACATACCAAATCTAACTGTCTGTAGCTCTGGCCCTGAGGCAAGGATATGTATATTCTTGGTACCATTTGAAAGGAAACATTTAGAAGTTTGTTGAAATGTGAATGGAATGTAGGAGAATATAACACAATATATCTGGTAAAATATAATACAAAGAAAAAAACAACAGCTCTTTGTATTTTTTTGTACAATCATCTTTGAAATGCAAGAGAAAAGTCTTAATGTATTATTCCAGTCCAGGTGCAATTTGTATTTTGTCGACTAGATGGCAGCAGTGCATTTGCAACATTTTAGACTGATCCAATGAACCATTGTATTTTTCTTCAAAATGTCATTTGTTTATTAATAACTTTTCACTGTGTACTCTCCTCAATGGTATTATTTCACTGTAATAGCTATTGTAAATTGGACAGTGCTGTTAGATTAACAAGAATTTAAGCTTTCTGCCAATATCAGATATGTCTATGTTAGCGAAACCGTCCAGTGGACCGATCCCGAAGAAGTTAATGTAATGATGACTGTCATTTCTCTTTGCTTATTTGATCTGTTCTTGCCATAATATGAACTTGGCCTTTTAACAAATAGGACTATCTTCTGAATACCACCCCTACCTTGTCACAACACAACTGATTGTCTCAAACACATGAAGAAGGAAAGACCTTCCACAAATTAACATTTAACAAGGCACACCTGTTAATTGAAATGCATTCCAGGCAAAGGGTGGCTAATTTTAGGAATCTCAAATATAAAATATATTTTCATTTGTTTAACAGTCTTTTGGTCACTACATTATTCAACATGTTTTATTTCATAGTTGAATATCTTCACTATTATTCTATAATGTAGAAAATATATTATTGTGTCCAAACTTTTGACTGGTACTGTACATGCCATCGCTCTGTGGAGAGGGCGAGGGAGAGAGGAAGAGAGAGAGAGAGAGAGAGAGAGAGAGAGAGAGAGAGAGAGAGAGAGAGAGAGAAATGACAGCATGTAATGGCCAACACTGACCCAGTCATAACCAACTGTTTCATTGTCATGTACTGCAGGTGGAGGGGGCATGCTTTTACAATGACATTTAGGTTTGTCGGTTCATTCATGTCAGAGCAGTGTATGTGTGTGATGAACAGGGAAGAGCCCTAACATGCCCCCAACACCCCCTCCGGCAACAGATGATGAACCACACACACACACACACACACACACTGCCTAAAGGACACACAGACCTCCAGGCTCCATATGAGATGCATTCTACTGTACCTATGTGTCACTTCCCTTCTCTCTCTCCCCCACTCTCTATCCACTCCTTATCACTCTTCCCTTTTCTCTCCCCCACTCTCTATCCACTCCTTATCTCTCTTCTCTTTTCTCACTATCCCCCACTCTCTATCCACTCCTTATCTCTCTTCCCTTTCTCTCTCCCCCACTCTCTATCCACTCCTTATCTCTCTTCTCTTTTCTCACTATCCCCCACTCTCTATCCACTCCTTATCTCTCTTCTCTTTTCTCACTATCCCCCACTCTCTATCCACTCATCTCTCTTCCCTTCTCTCTCTCCCCCACTCTCTATCCACTCCTTATCACTCTTCCCTTTTCTCTCCCCCACTCTCTATCCACTCCTTATCTCTCTTCTCTTTTCTCACTATCCCCCACTCTCTATCCACTCCTTATCACTCTTCCCTTTTCTCTCCCCCACTCTCTATCCACTCCTTATCTCTCTTCCCTTCTCTCTCTCCCTCACTCTCTACCCACTCTCTATCTCTCTTCCCTTCTCAATCACTCTCTCTCACTCTCCCCCACTCTCTATCCACTCCTCCTCTCTCTATTTCTCTATTTCTCTCTCTCTGTCTCTCTCTCTCTCTCGTCGGAGTGCATGCTGGGAGTGAGTCGTCAAGCAGGAGTGATTGTGAAAGCGAATGGAATTTCTTTTCACTCTATCGGGTTTTGGTATGTATATATATATATATATATATATATTGATTAGTTTAGTTGTTTTAAGGGTATCTTGTTTAATTATCACTAAGCACGTATAGGGGTGGTGGGATCTTTGAGGTTGGTTTTTCGCGAGGGCACAACCAGCGGGTGGGGCTGGTTGCAATGGCCACTCGCGGAAGTGTAGAGTTTGAAAAACTTAGTCGGAGGCATGGAGTAAAGATTCCTGCTGCGGCCGGGTGTTCAGTGGAAGAATGTAGCTTGGCTGTGGGTGCTATCATTGGGTATGATAGCATCAAATCAGCCTCAAGGATGAATGGCGCTGTGATATTCTTAGATTCAATTGAAAAGGTGAATAAGATAGTTGAGAGGGGTGTTGTGTTAAGGGAGACACAGACGCCGGTATTTCCGCTTATGAATCCGGCGAAGAAAGTTATGCTTTCTAATGTGCCACCATTTGTTAGAGATGAAGTGTTGGAGCGAGAGTTATCTCGCCATGGTCAAATAGTATCTACAATAAAGAAGGTTCTTTTTGGATGCAAATCTCCGTTGTTGAAACATGTCGTGTCTCATAGGAGACAAGTGCATATGATTTTAAAAAAGGACGGAGATGAACTGAATTTAGCGTTCAGCTTTAAGATTGATGGATTTGATTATGTCTTCTATGCATCTACTGAATCAATGAAATGCTTTGGCTGTGGAAGAGAGGGGCATTTGGTGCGTAGTTGTCCCGAGAATGAGCGCGCTGAGCCTGGTAGTAGCTCTAGTGCGGGTGCAACTAACGCACCACCGCGAAGGGATGAACATGCTAAGGGTGCAGGGGAAGAGAGAAGGTGGGCAGATGTGGTTGGAAAAGTAGGAGAGAAAGGCATTGTGGATACGGGGGCAATTGTGGTAGATCAGAATAAAGAGGGAGGGGAAACAGTAGGTGAGATTGCGACTGCCGTCGCTGAGGTGGTGCTGGAAAATGAAATTGGAGGTCAAGAGGAGATTGAAATAACGGAAAAGGAAGCGGATGTTTTCAAAATACCGAGGAGTAAAAGGAAGAATTTAAGGGGTGGTGAAGGGTCTAATTCTAAGAGAAAGGTAGAGAGTGATAAATCAGTTGAAGATGAGCAAGGTGTAGAGATGGTGGAGTTCTCTTCTGGAGAGGATAGCGAGAGTGAGTCACCTGACGCGTCACAACAATATAGTGAGATAAATGGGGTGGAAGGGAGGTATGGGATCGAGAAGATACGTCAATTTCTGAAGTTGACAAAAGGGAAGAAATATATGCAGGATTACAATGTAACTGATTTTTTTCCTGAATGTGAATTGTTTATTGAATCAGCAAAATTTCTGATGTCAAAAATTACAGGGGGAAGTTTGAAAAGCCCTGAAATTGCTAGACTCAAGAAAGTGGTCACGAGAGTGATAAGTGATGTAAATTCTAAAGAAAATGAAAGAGTTCAGTTGCAGTTTTAACTCTGAAAAGAGATGTGGTGGCTGTATCTTCCTCTGTATATTTTTTTCATTCATGAGCAGTTTTAAGATTTCTTCTTTAAACGTAAATGGGGCAAGAGATGTTAAAAAAAGAGCCATGGTGTATGAGTTAATTAGGGGAAAGGGAAGTGACAGAAATTGTCTACAAGAAACGCATAGTAATTTGGAAAATGAAGTTATGTGGCAACAGGAGTGGGGGGGGACAGTGGTGTGTAGTCATAAAAACTCAAAAAGTGGGGGTGTGGTTATCTTGTTCTCAAAAGGGTTTTTGCCTTTGTCATATGAGGTTGAAGAGGTAGTTGAGGGGAGGTTATTAAAAGTTAGAGCAAGGTATGAAAACATCACTATGTGTCTGATAAATGTATATGCCCCAGTGGTGACAGTTGAGAGGGTATGTTTTTAGAGACATTATCAAATACCATTGAGAAATGTAACAAAGAAGATTATTTATTTATTGCTGGGGATTTTAACTGCACAGTTAGCGATTTAGATAGAAATCACCAAGAACCTCATATAGCCTCAAGGACTTTTTTAAAACGCCTCATTGTAACACATGAACTGTGTGATATTTGGCGGAGTCAACATGGAGGAACAAGGCAGTACACCTGGGCGCATGTGAGAGAGAACATCATCTCTATGGCCAGGTTAGATAGGTTTTATGTTTTTGAGCATCAATCTCAGGTCTATAAATCAAGTGTGATAACCCCAGTGGGATTTTCTGATCATTGTTTAATAACAGAGGTGGTGTTCATTAACGATGTAAAACCCAAAAGTGCATACTGGCATTTTAATATAACTTTATTGAGTGATGCTCACTTCAGGAACTGTTTCAGTTTTTTCTGGGAGAGGTGGAGGTCTCAAAAGGCCAGTTTTGTATCCCTTCCACAGTGGTGGGATATAGGGAAAATCCAGATTCAAAAATTTTGTAATCAATACACGAGGAATGTCACCAAGGATATCACCAGATCAATGAAAGCCCTAGAGATTGAAATAGTGGAACTCATGACGTTGGTTGAGACCACAGGAGATCGAGGCCATACTCAGGCCCTCAAGAGGAGAAAAGCTGCATTGGCAGACCTGCTGGGTATCAGAGCACAGGGGGCACTGGTGAGAAGTAAGTTTCAGGGAATATCTGAAATGGATGCCTCATCCCAATTTTTCTTTGGTTTAGAGAAAAAGAATGGACAAAGAAAAATTATTAATTGTCTCAAATCAGCTGTTGGACAAGAGCTCACTAGCCCTAGTGAAATTAAAAAGAGGGCAGTAGAGTTCTATGCTGAGCTCTACAAGTGTGAGTACAAAGAGGATAAAACAGTGACACAGCAGTTCTTTGATGGGCTCCCAAAGGTGGCTGCAGAAGCTCAGGTTGAGCTTGAGCAACCATTGTCTTTGCAGGATTTATACACTGCATTAAAAGGCATGGAAAATGGAAGGGCACCAGGCATTGATGGGCTTCCCGTTGATTTTTAAAGTCTTTTTGGGCTATGTTGGGAGAGGATTGGTTAGAAGTAGTTAATGATAGTTTAACCGGAGGGTTACTACCAATAAGCTGCAGAAGGGCTGTCCTCACCCTACTGCCCAAAAAGGGTGACCCGAGGGAGGTGAAGAACTGGAGGCCGGTGGCTTTATTGTGCACTGATTATAAGATATTGTCAAAGGCTTTGTCCAACAGGCTGAGGGAGGTGATGGGGCAAATCATACATACGGATCAGTCCTACTGTGTTCCTGGCAGGCAGATAGGGGATAACATTTCTCTGATTCGTGATTTTTTGGACGTCTCTAGGGCTATTGGGTTGGATGCTGGTCTAATTTCAATTGATCAGGAAAAGGCATTTGACCGAGTTGAACATCAATATTTATGGCACACGTTTGAGGCGTTTGGGTTCAGCTCTGGTTTTATTGCCATGATAAAGGTGATATATGGTGACATTGAAAGTGTATTGAAAGTTAACGGTGGTTTGAGTGCTCCTTTTAAAGTGTGTAGAGGTATTAGGCAGGGATGTTCTTTGTCAGGAATGTTGTATGCCATTGCTATAGAGCCACTACTAAATAGCATTAGAAGTCGCATTGCAGGGGTGTGCCTTTCAGAGGATATTCCTCCTATTCGTCTCTCAGCCTATGCTGATGATGTATTTGTGTTAGTGAAAAATCAAGCGGAGGTGGATAGCTTGAGTCTAATGGTTGATCGTTTTAGGGGAATATCCTCTGCAAAGGTAAATTGGGAAAAGAGTTGTGCTTTACGGATTGGAGAATGGACTGGAGGGATCATGGCTTTGCCAGGGGGGCTAGAATGGTGTAAGGGAGGTTTTAAGTGTCTTGGAGTGTACCTAGGAGATGAGGGGACTATGGAAAAAAAATTGGAGTGGGGTGGTTGAAATGGTGGAAGGGAGGATGAGGAGATGGCGTTGGTTACTATCTCGTATGTCATATAGGGGGCTCACTATTATAGTTAACAATGTGATTGCCTCTGCACTCTGGCATCGGTTGTCAGTTTTAGAACCACCATCTGGCCTTCTGGCTAAGATACAGGCAATTATTGTGGATTTCTTTTGGGATAAATATCACTGGGTTCCACAAAGTGTTTTGTATTTGTCAAAAGAGGTGGGGGGACAAGGTCTTGTACATCTTGCTAGTAAGGGCTGCTGCTTTCCGGTTTCAGTATATTCAAAGGTTGCTTTATGGACCGGAAAATGTGGTGTGGAGAGGGGTGGCAGGTCTTATATTACAGCGGGTTGGAGGATTAGGTTTAAAGAAGGCTTTATTTCTGGTTGATAGTAGCCAGATTTCTAGGGAGGGAGTACCTCCGTTTTACAGAGGCCTTCTCAGAGTGTGGAGCATAATGAAGGTGTCCAGAAGAACTTCAGCGGAGTCAGTGCATTGGCTGTTGGAGGAACCTCTGGTGTATGGGGCAAGACTGGATTGTACAACTGCAGCTGTTCCACATTTCTCCAAGATTCTGGTGAAGGGGAAAATCATCACCTTAAAACAGTTAATGGCCATGGCTGGGCCCGCCTTAATGGATGGAAGACGGGTGGCAGAACATTTGGGGATGAGGTCGGAAAGGATTGTCGGTGTGACGTAGAAGTCCGTCACTGGCCGCGGGCAGCATTTGGTTCTTTAACGCACACACATATTCATCACTCCTCCCTGCGCCATTATACCATAAGTTAACAATGTGGGTCGACACACAATTTAACTTCTGTCTTGGTGCATGCATTTCACACTTGTCAATGTTCATATTTGAGAGATACAATAATTATTATACTTATCAATGTTGTGGATGAGCGCATTGTTTGTTTGTTCTGTTCCTCTCTCTCCATCTCTGTAGCTTCTGGGTATGCTGGAAAAGGACCCGAGCTAAGGGAATTGGGTTGGCTTTATAGTGCCTGTCCCAAATGGCTCATTAATGCATATGGGCATATTGAAAGATATTGTCAGTAATGATGTAATGTTGTAAATGTTATGTTGTGATATTGTTTAAAACCGTGTTGCAATGTATATCCTTTAGTATGTTTAGTTCATGGAAAATGTAGGTTTGTATTGTTAATTGATTAATTAATTAGGGTTAATTGTTCTGAGGGGAGGGGCTAGCCCTACAAAAGGAGCCTCTCTCCAGTCTCTAGGGAGGATTTTTTGGATTGAGCTGTGGATGGGGCAGCATTGTTGTTAAGCTGTCCCATAAGGTAGACGTTGATGGCAGTACTGTTATTTTCTGTTCCGGAATCACTTGTAAATAAACACCTTTGCACAGAAGAACTTTTGCGGTTCCGCCATCTTTTTATTTTTATAGAGGTTAGGTTATCCAGTTTAGCCATCTGGCCTACTCTACGTGACATATGGTGGCAGTGGTGGGATAAGTGGTTACCCTTTCTGCTTTTTGCTTACAGGGAGGTGCCTCAGGCATCGACAGGTTTCTCGCCATTCGAACTCCTCTATGGATGGCCAGTGCAAGGACCACTGGACCTGCTGAAGAAGTGCTGGGAAGGTTCCCCAGTAGCTACCTCAGGACAGGGGATTGTCCAGTATGTCCTCCAGATGCGAGACAGGTTGGAACGGTACCGAGAGGAAGCTAGAGCAAACCTTCAGCAAGCCCAGAAGGCCCAGAAGAGAGGCTATGACCAGCACGCTCGCCACAGAGAGTTTGAGCCAGGACAGAAAGTCCTGCTCCTCCTTCCCTCGTCTACCAGCAAGCTCCTTGCGCAATGGCAAGGACCGTACCTAATCGGGAGGAAGATGGGTCCAGTGACCTACGAGGTGCTGCACCCGGACAAGGGTAAGAAGAAGCAAACCTACCATGTGAACCTTCTCAAGGCCTGGGAGGAGAAAGAGGAACTCTCCAAAGGAAAGTCCTTTCTGGTCCGCAGAGTAGAAGAGGATGAGTCGGATGGGGTCACAGAGGCATGGAAAGAACGAGCAGAAGTCATACTGGCTCACCTGGAAGAAGACAAGCAAGATGAGCTGAAGCAGCTGTTTGGCAAGTATCCGGCCCTCTTCAGTCAGAGACCAGGAAGAACCAAAGTCCTGGAACACGTCATTCGTTTGAAACCTGGCCAGAACCCTGTCCGCCAGCATCCTTACCGTGTGCCTGAGAGGCTGGTGGTAGCCCTCAAGGAAGAGGTCCACACCATGATAGAGATGGATGTTGTCGAGCCATCTTCAAGTGAATGGAGCAGCCCTATTGTCATTGTCCCAAAGAAGGATGGCTCTTTGCGCGTCTGCATGGACTTCCGTAAGGTGAATGCCATCTCCCAGTTTGATGCCTATCCCATGCCCCGCATTGACGACTTACTGGAGAGAATAGGTAGAGCTCATTACATCACCACATTGGATCTCTGCAAAGGGTACTGGCAGGTGCCCCTGGATGAACAATCCAAGGCCTACACTGCATTCCGGACGCCAATGGGCCTGTTCCAGTTCAAGGTCATGCCGTTTGGCCTTCATGGGGCCCCTGCGACTTTCCAGAGGCTGATGGACAAGGTCCTCCAGGACTGTGACGATTACTGTGCTGCTTACTTGGACGACGTGGTGATCTACAGCCACTCCTGGGAGGAGCACATACAGCATCTTAGCAGCGTCCTGGGGAAGATCCATGAAGCAGGCCTCACGCTTAACCTCCTGAAGTGTGAGTGGGCGAAACAGGAGACAAAGTACCTGGGTTACCAGCTGGGTAAGGGTGAAGTTCGGCCTCAGGTGGAGAAAGTGGAGTCCATCAGGAATAGCCCTCAACCCAGAACCAAGACACAGGTGAAGTCCTTCCTAGGTCTGGCAGGGTGGTACCGGAGATTCATTCCACAGTTTTCGACCATCGCTGTCCCTCTGACCAACCTCACTTCGAAGGGGGTGACTATGCCATGAGCCATCAGTGCACATTACCTTATGCCAATTCGCAGCCTCCTTAACAGGTTTTAAAGCTGTAGGGGAGTTTTTCAATAACACTGTTTTTATTTTGGGGTTTCAATATAGTAAACAACAGAAACGAAAATGTCAAATGTAAAATTTTATTTTGGGACAAGCTAAGATGTCAATTTTTCTGAGTAGGAAACATAAGATAGAAACGGGATATGGCAGGATGTAAGATGTGTTTTTAAAGGATTAGTGAAAGCAAGAATAAAAGTAGATTTTGAGTTCTTTTCAGCTGTAAAAGATCTCCTATTATTTGAGGAGAAGTGGGCCTACGAAGGAGCGCTTTGTTTTGTAGAGGAGGGGGAATTATTTTTTGCTGATGAAATAAGTTGAATGTATATGTTATGTATTTATTTTTGTTTAGAATTACATTTGTTGTTTCATTTCTGAAAAAGCAGTGTGTCATTATTTATGTTAACACTTGAGTAAAAAATAAAGGCTTTATAAAAACTCAAACTCTCTCTCTCTCTCTCTCTCTCTCTCTCTCTCCCTCTCTCTCTCTCTCCCACTCTCTATCCGCTCCTTATATCTCGTCCCTTACCCCTCTCTCTCCATCTCTATCTCATTCCCGTTTGTGTCTTCTGTTCCACAGTCTTCCTGGAGGATGATCCTCCACGTGTGCTCTATTGTGACGTCTCTGTTCCCAGGTCATTGAGGACAGGAGCACAATGGTTCCCCTGAGGCTCTGTTGTTTTGCCTCTCAGCACGCCATGACAGGAGAGACACCAACTGACATTCATCTGACAGGCCTCTATTACAGATATCAGATCTCAATTTGACCAGTATGGTCCCTGTAAAATAATAACATCAGGATTTGAATGTTTAGTCCATCATTTTGCTTGGTCGTTGCCAGAATTAGGCTACATTAAAAGTGCAATACTGTTAATATAACTGTGTGTTACTGCAGATTTTCAGTGAATTTATGTGAATCACCAAGCTCAACTGGCCAAATAACTTGTTACAAATGAAGCACATTAATCCGCTTTACAAGGGGTGTAAGAGCCTAACTGGCATTCATAAGCAGCATGTGAGTTTCAAGTTTGGAGAAAATCATTTTCATCATAAAAATGCACAATTATAATAAAAGTATTACATGCATAATTGCGTTTGCGGTCACTGTTGATAATGGTGTTTTCTGCTAATGGAACTTTCGCCCTTATATCCTACTGCCATGTGCGCATTGCTGCGCTTATAATGTGAAGAAATACCATATTAGTTTATCAGCATTTTAAGCTAAACGTTCTGATCTGTTACGTCAGCCACAATGCATAAAAACGTTCTTGGGATGCTAGTGGTTGTATTCATTTGGGATCTATCGCATCCCACAACTGTCCCAGACTATGTTTAGAATATTTATTTCTCGCAGAGAATAGAATAGGTCGACTTTTGTACTATGGGGGATAGTAGATTGACATAGGCTAGTGGTTTTTCTGTTCATTTGGCCTACTCTTCTTGTTAGCTGACGAAAAGCAAATGTGGACCGTTCTTCCAATATCTTCAATATGCACCTCGGAATTGGATGAGGAGGAGCTCAGTTGCATTCACGATGTGTCAGTCTTCACTTGTAGCCTGTGAGAAAGACCCGATCATGTGACGGAGAGCCATGTGAGTGAGAGACGCACAGCACACTCAGGGAGAAAGGCACAGCGCAGCACTCCGGGCAGCAAAAGGCATGGAGCTATTTTAAGTTGCATTACGGCCATAAAGGGAATGCTGCCGTGAAATTCAAGGCATTATCAAGTGCTTGTCAAATTGTGAATGAGAGACTATTGGAGTGTGTACAGCCTGTGCAAAAAAAAAACAAAGCAGAGCTCATGCTTTCAAGTGACTTTTTTCAAATCATCATTGGTCTCATCATGTCGCCTTACAATGTATTAAACATCAAAACAATATAAGCAATTCCTGTCTGGTAAATGAGCTAGTGTAGCCCACAGCCATTTGGCATAGCCACATCTGGACCTAACATAAGGACAAGTCTATCAGATATGAAGGTAAGATCCAGATGTAGATAAAGTTGAATTATCAATGGATTAATAATCGAACAGGGGAAGACAATAGACAGGTCAAGGCAGGCAGGGGTCAGTAAACCAGAGGTGAGGCAACGGTACCGGATGGCAGGCAGGCTCAGGGTCAGGCA
This sequence comes from Oncorhynchus tshawytscha, assembly GCF_018296145.1. NCBI lineage: Eukaryota > Metazoa > Chordata > Actinopteri > Salmoniformes > Salmonidae > Oncorhynchus > Oncorhynchus tshawytscha. The sequence continues at coordinate 66,437,672 of NC_056431.1, forward strand.
GAGTGGTCAGGCAGGCAGGCAGGCTCAGGGTCAGGCAGAGTGGTCAGGCAGGCAGGCAGGCTCAGGGTCAGGCAGAGTGGTCAGGATGGCAGGCAGGCTCAGGGTCAGGCAGAGTGGTCAGGATGCCAGGCAGGCTCAGGGTCAGGCAGAGTGGTCAGACAGGCGGGCTCAGAGTCAGGACAGGCAAGGGTCAAAACTAGAAGGGCGAGAAAAAGATAGAGTGGGAAAAGCAGGAGCTGAAACACAAAAATGCTGGTTGACTTGACAAACAAGACAAACTGGCAGCATACAAACAGAGAGCACAGGTGTAAATACACCGGGGATAAAGGGGAAGATGGGTGACACCTGGAGGGGGGTGGAGACAATCACAAAGACAGGTGAAACAGATCAGGGTGTGACAAACTTAGAGTATGCTATTATTTTGTTCTTAAATAGATATCATGCTTCTTTAGACCTCTCTAAAATAAATAATGGATTTATTGTGAAGGTGTAGGCTATATTACATGACTTTTTTAGAGTATGTGTGGAAGCCAGGAAATGCTAAATGTGTTTATGTTAATTAATGGTAAATTACCTTGAGAGCGACAGTTATTTGCTTGACAATCACCGGCTGACAATATTTTGTGACCGCGACAGCCCTACCCAGGACTGAGTTTGACAACCCCTGTTCTAGAGTGGTTTGCAATAGCATCAATTTCACTTATTGTCTCAATATTACTGAAATGAAAACAAAAAAAAACAATTATTTTTAAGTAGAAAATTATAAGATGTAAGACATCTGCAAGGAAAATATCACTCACAGATGATTAATGCAATAATGCACAAATCCCGCTCCACTAACACATGCAGAATCACATAATGTGTGTAGCCTGATCTACAACTTACTGTTGTCTTAAACATACTGCTGAATATCTTAAATATGGGATTTGACTCTTTTGTGTGTATGTGTGTTTCTGTGTGTGTGTGCTCGCGTGCGTGTGTGTGAGAATGAGAATTAGCTCTCTATTAGAGAGAAATGAAGCATGGATAATTATATGCAGATATAAACCAGAAGAGAAACTATCTAATAATGGAGGCTTGAAGTCATTGAGGAAACACACACACACGCACACACACACACACACACACACACACACACACACACACACACACACACACACACACACACACACACACACACACACACACACACACACACACACACAAACTATGTTCAAGGGAGGAAAATGTATGGTAGAACTACAGTGTACTGTGAGGCAGAACGGAATTGTGGTTTCAAATCCGAGACTTGTGTTTTTCGATCCATTCCTGGGGATCACACAGGGCAGTCCATAGTTGTTTTAGACCAACACTAAAACACCTGAATCAAGTTTTCAATGAATCAACCAGACCTTGATTTGTTGACTCTGGTGTGTCAAATCCGAGACTTGTGTTTTTCGATCCATTCCTGGGGGATCACACAGGGCAGTCCATAGTTGTTTTAGACCAACACTAAAACACCTGAATCAACTTTTCAATGAATCAACCAGACCTTGATTTGTTGACTCTGGTGTGTCAAATCCGAGACTTGTGTTTTTCGATCCATTCCTGGGGGATCACACAGGGCAGTCCATAGTTGTTTTAGACCAACACTAAAACACCTGAATCAACTATTCAATGAATCAACCAGACCTTGATTTGTTGACTCTGGTGTGTCAGTGCTGGACTAGAACAATAATGTGCTTCCCCTATGTGGTCTCCCAGGAAGGGATGGAGAAACTGCCTGAAACTTTCACTCTGTTTCTAGGAATATGATCAATCTTCAAAGCAAAGCAGAATAAATCAGTCATTCTTGACTAGTTCATATTTTCATAGGATAAGCCTCAAAGCTCAATAACATTCTCCAGGAAGAGTATTGTAGACATTTAGAAAGTTGGCATAGAAAAATAGATGCAACAACTGCCTGCTGCAATGTCTTTCAATTGAAAGGGGAAATGGGACACCTAGTCAGTTGTACAACTGAATTTTTACCCAACCCCTCTGATTCAGAAAAGTGAATCAGTTAATATATTGGAGACAGTCTGTATCCCATTTATCTGTTTCAAAAGCCAGCATGGACAGAATTTGCCATATTCTAATAATTCTCATGTGCCAAAGTATCGCCATGGTGCTACTTGCACTCCTGTATATCTGAAATAATTGGATGGTGAAACTTGCATCCAATTGACCAGAAAAGCCATGCAAAGCAATTCAGGTAATCCTGAAGGTCAGAACAATCCTTGTCCCCTGGCCTGTGTCGGCCGTCATTGTAAATAAGAATGAGTTCCTAATTGACTTGCCTAGTTAAATAAAGGTTAAATAAATCAAATAAAAGTCCTGCAAAGAAGCAGTAAGCATTTACAACGACATGGGGAGGTTTCTCCTTAGTGATGACCTCACGTACCATCAACATGATATGGCGACCATCGTTTATTCAAAGACACCGTTTCCTTCATCATCTGCTGCAGTAAAGAAAGTTAGACAAAATCCAAAAGTCCAAGCCTGTCGAACAGATTCAAACGTTGTCGATCTTTACAAAATGTCTCTTATAACTGCCATTTCCATTACACATGTTGCAATGTGTTGTTTTTGTGACATTGCCTTTGTCTAATAAACCCAGCTCATTGGAAACCTGCAGAGTGAGTCATTTTACACGTTGGAGGTTCGATGTTCTTAGTGTGTAGTTTCAGTATTGGCAATATATCCCTATATACAGTAAATAATGTAAGCTTCATGGGGCCTCTGTGGGTTGATGCTGGGCTGCTATTTAGGGGTATATCAACTGAGATCCTCTGGGGTAAAAATGCTCTCTTTCATTTTTTCTTCTTCTCGTTTTCTCTCCATCCGCCCACTCTCTTGCTATATGTGTCTGTCTTTGGGCCTATAATTGAATACACACATACACGCACGCACACACAAACAAGAAGCAGTAAGGGGGGCGAGGGCTGTGTTAATCGATGTACAACTGTCTTGTGTCAATAAAAAGAGCAATGATTTTTGACGTCACACCAATAAAAATACTTTCTCACAAAATCCCCGAGTGTCAAATAGAAATGAAGTTATTGAGGTGTTTCTATAATCTGTTAATACATTGGAGACAGTCTGTATCACATGTATCTGTTTCAAAGCCAGCATGGGACAGAATATGCCAAATTCTAATCATTCTAAAGTGCCAACACGCACACACGTCCAACACACACACACGCATACACACACACTCGCACACATACACACAGGCACAGGGAAGCACATGTGTGCAACAGACATACACACGCACACATAAAAAGTCTCTTACTCTTCTCTCCCTTCCCGTCTCTCTCCATCCCTGTTTCTCCTCCCCCCTCTCTCTACCTCTGAGGATCAGGAAGCAAATATGGCAACCAGGGATAACTCATCAGAAAATCACATGAAACAACCTCTTCTCCTCTCTATTTGGTATATCACCACCTCATTCTCCTCTCTCTGTTTGGTATATCACCACCTCATTCTCCTCTCTCTATTTGGTATATCACCACCTCATTCTCCTCTCTCTATTTTGTATATCACCAAATCATTCTGTTTGGTACATCACCACCTCATTTTGTTTGGTATATCACCACCTCATTCTCCTCTCTGTTTGGTATATCACCACCTCATTCTCCTCTCTGTTTGGTATATCACCACCTCATTCTCTCTCTCTATTTGGTATATCACCACCTCATTCTCTCTCTCTGTTTGTTATATCACCACCTCATTCTCCTCTCTGTTTGGTATATCACCACCTCATTCTCCTCTCTCTATTTGGTATATCACCACCTCATTCTCCTCTCTCTATTTGGTATATCACCACCTCATTCTCCTCTCTGTTTGGTATATCACCACCTCATTCTCCTCTCTCTATTTGGTATATCACCACCTCATTCTCCTCTTTCTATTTGGTATATCACCACCTCATTCTCCTCTCTCTATTTGGTATATCACCAAATCATTCTGTTTGGTATATCACCACCTCATTCTGTTTGGTATATCACCACCTCATTCTCCTCTCTGTTTGGTATATCACCACCTCATTCTCCTCTCTCTGTTTGGTATATCACCACCTCATTCTCCTCTCTCTATTTGGTATATCACCACCTCATTCTCCTCTCTCTATTTGGTATATCACCAAATCATTCTGTTTGGTATATCACCAGCTCATTCTCCTCTCTCTATTTGGTATATCTCTCTATTTGGTATATCACCACCTCTGTTTCATTCACCACCTCATTCTCTCTATTTGGTATATCACCACCTCATTCTCCTCTGTTTGGTATATCACCACCTCATTCTCCTCTTTTTGGTATATCACCACCTCATTCTGTTTGGTATATCACCAGCTCATTCTCCTCTCTCTATTTGGTATATCACCAAATCATTCTGTTTGGTATATCACCAGCTCATTCTCCTCTCTCTATTTGGTATATCACCAAATCATTCTGTTTGGTATATCACCACCTCATTCTCCTCTCTCTATTTGGTATATCACCACCTCATTCTCCTCTCTCTGTTTGGTATATCACCACCTCATTCTGTTTGGTATATCACCACCTCATTCTCCTCTCTTTTTGGTATATCACCACCTCATTCTCCTCTCTTTTTGGTATATCACCTCTCTGTTTTTTATATCACCACCTCATTCTCCTCTCTGTTTGGTATATCACCACCTCATTCTCCTCTCTCTATTTGGTATATCACCACCTCATTCTCCTCTCTCTATTTGGTATATCAATACCTCATTCTCCCCTCTCTGTTTGGTATATCACCACCTCATTCTACTCTCTCTGTTTGGTATATATCTCACGCCATGACCTTAGAGATACATTTATTTCTTAATTTGGTTAGGTCAGGGTGTGATTTGGGTGGGCATTCTATGTTTTCTATTTCTTTGTTTTAGGCCGAGTGTGGTTCTGTGTCTCTGATTTGGAATCATACGTAGGCAGCCTTTTTTCCCATCTAATGCTGTGAGTAATTTCTTATTTTCTGTGTGTGTTTGTGTGCGCCACGGTTGCGTCTTGTTTGGTTTCTGTTTACCTGCTTTTTTTGGGGTGAAAGTTTCACTTTATTAAAGATGTGGAATTACATGCACGCTGAGTCTTGGCTCATTGATGACAGGGAGTTTGAAGACAGTGAACGTGACAGAATTACCCACGACAAAAATACCAAGCAGCATGCGCCAACTTGGACGTCGAGCTGGACCGGGGAGAAGAGAATGGCAGGGGACATGACCCGGTCACGGAAGCCCGAGAGGCAGCGCCAAAAAATATTTTGGGAGGGGGCACACAGGGAGATTGGCGGAGTCAGGGTGTAGACCTGAGCCAACTCCCCATGCTTACCGTGGGGAGCATGTGACCGGTCAGGCACAGTGTTATGCGGTGATGTGCACTGTGTCTCCAGTGAGCATTCAAAGGCCGGTGCGCTCTGTGTCAGCGCCCCGCAGTTGCCGAGCAGAAGTAGGCATCCAGCCAGGATGGGTTGTGCCAGCTCTACGCTTGAGAACTCCAGTGCGCCTCCACGGCCCAGTGTGCATCTCCAGCGACTGTGATTGGGAATCATACTTAAGCAGCCTTTTGCTCTCCTAATGTTGTGGGTAATTATTTATTTTCTGTGTGTGTTTGTGTGCTCCACGGTTGAGTCACGTTCGGTTTCTGTTTACCTGTTGTTGTTTTTTTAAAGGTTCACTTAGAATTATATGCACGCTGCGCCTTGGCTCATCTATGACAGGGAGTTTGAAGACAGTGAACGTGACAATATAACTACCTCATTCTCCTCTCTGTTTGCTATATCACCGCCTCATTCTCCTCTCTGTTTGGTATATCACCACCTCATTCTCCTCTCTGTTTGGTATATCACCATCTAATTCTCCTCTCTCTGTTTGCTATATCACCCTCATTCTCCTCTCTGTTTGGTATATCACCACCTCATTCTCCTCTCTGTTTGGTATATCACCATCTAATTCTCCTCTCTCTGTTTGGTATATCACCATCTAATTCTCCTCTCTCTGTTTGGTATATCACCATCTAATTCTCCTCTCTCTATTTGGTATATCTCTACCTCATTCTCCAATCTGTTTGGTATATCACCATCTAATTCTCCTCTCTCTGTTTGGTATATCACCATCTAATTCTCCTCTCTCTATTTGGTATATCTCTACCTCATTCTCCAATCTGTTTGGTATATCACCATCTAATTCTCCTCTCTCCATTTGGTTTTTCACCACCTCATTCTCCATTCTGTTTGGTATATCACCACCTCATTCTCCTCTCTGTTTGGTATATCACCACCTCATTCTCCTCTCTCTGTTTGGTATATCACCACCTCATTCTCCTCTCTCTATTTGGTATATCACCACCTCATTCTACTCTCTCTGTTTGTTATATCACCACCTCATTCTCCTCTCTGTTTGGTATATCACCACCTCATTCTCCTCTCTGTTTGGTATATCACCACCTCATTCTCCTCTCTCTATTTGGTATATCACCACCTCATTCTCCTCTCTCTATTTGGTATATCACCACCTCATTCTCCTCTCTGTTTGGTATATCACCACCTCATTCTCCTCTCTCTGTTTGGTATATCACCACCTCATTCTCCTCTCTGTTTGGTATATCACCACCTCATTCTCCTCTCTCTTTTGGTATATCACCACCTCATTCTCCTCTCTCTATTTGGTATATCACCACCTCATTCTCCTCTCTCTATTTGGTATATCACCACCTCATTCTCCTCTCTGTTTGGTATATCACCACCTCATTCTCCTCTCTCTATTTGGTATATCACCACCTCATTCTCCTCTCTCTATTTGGTATATCACCACCTCATTCTCCTCTCTCTATTTGGTATATCACCACCTCATTCTCCTCTCTGTTTGGTATATCACCACCTCATTCTCCTCTCTCTGTTTGGTATATCACCAAATATTCTGGTATATCACCACCTCATTTCTGGTATATCACACCTCACCTCTGTTTGGTATATCACCACCTCTGTTTGGTATATCACCACCTCATTCTCCTCTCTGTTTGGTATATCACCACCTCATTCTCCTCTTCTGTTTGGTATATCACCACCACCTCATTCTCTCTGTTTCTCTATTTGGTATATCACCACCTCATTCTCCTCTCTGTTTGGTATATCACCACCTCATTCTCCTCTCTGTTTGGTATATCACCATCTCATTCTCCTCTGGTATATCTATTTGGTATATCTCTACCTCATTCTCCAATCTGTTTGGTATATCACCATCTAATTCTCTCTCTCTGTTTGGTATATCACCATTCTAATCTCCTCTCTCTGTTTGGTATATATCTACCTCATTCTCTTCTCTGTTTAGTATATCACCATCTCATTCTCCTCTCTCCATTTGGTTTTTCACCACCTCATTCTCCATTCTGTTTGGTATATCACCACCTCATTCTCCTCTCTGTTGGTATATCACCACCTCATTCTCCCCTCTCTGTTTGGTATATCACCACCTCATTCTCCTTTTTTGGTATATCACCCCTAATTCTCTTCTCTCCATTTGGTTTATCATCCCCTCATTCTCCTCTTTTGGTATATCACCCCCTCATTCTCCTCTTTTTGGTATATCACCCCCTCATTCTCCTCTTTTTGGTATATCACTCCCTCATTCTCCTCTTTTTGGTATATCACCCCCTCATTCTCCTCTTTTTGGTATATCACCCCCTCATTCTCCTCTTTTTGGTATATCTCTACCTCATTCTCCTCTTTTTGGTATATCACCCCCTCATTCTCCTCTTTTTGGTATATCACCCTCCCTTTGTTCCCTGTTATCAAGACAGCGGATCAGCATACTTTTGGAATTTAGAAATATTCCCATTTTAATAATGGGTATGTTCAGGAGTTTTTCCTCGCCTGACTTTGTAAAACTCCAGGCCCTGTGCTTAACATATGCTTAATATAACTGTCACCTGTCCACAGAACGTAATAACACCATACAGTAGATCAACTGTCAAATATAATTTGTCAATAAAAAGTGTTCCTCATTCGTCAGAGCCCATGTTGATTGCCATATTCTCATGGCCATATGCTTTGTCTGATGTCTAAGTGTGAAAGCTGATGGTAGCCAATGTAAACCTATTATCTCCCTTGGGGATTCAATAGAGTACAGTGATTCATTCATAATTACCAAGACACTCTACAGATCATGTTAACCGTGGAAGTGTCTCCGGCTCTCAAGCCTTTTGATTCTGAAGTGGCCATTGCTCGTTTCCGTGGCGACACCAAATGAAAACACAAATAATTACCATAGTGAGCGTAACCGATGAGCGATGAGACGGTGCCTTTCAACCCAGCGCTACAATTACACCTCAATTTGGTGCAACAGCAACCCGCCACTGTGTCTAATAAACAGGAAGATTTTTTGAGTTTTGTATTTTAATTAACGGCAGTCTCGCAGGAGAGGGAGAGAGTGACATTAAACACTTGGGACGCTTGAGACTAATTACTCTACAACCACCAAATAATGAGCCAGATGATTGGGTAAAACTAAATCAAATCAAACTTATTTGTCACATGTACCAAATACAACAGATGTAGACCTTACCTTAAAATGCTTACTTACAAGCCCTTAAACAACAATGCACTTAAGAAGAATAAGAGTTCATATTTACTAAATAAGCTAACGTAAAACAAAAAGTAAAACAAAATAATAATAACAAGGCTATATACAGGGGGTACTGGTACAGAGTCAATGTGTGGGGGGTACAGGTTGTGGCAACTGAGGTAACATGTAGGTAGAGGTAAAGTGACTACGCATAGATAATAAATAGAGAAAAGCAGTAGGATAAAAAAGGGAGGATCAATGCAGATAGTCCGGGTAGCTATTTGATTAGCTGTTCAGCAGTCTTATGGCTTGGGGGTAGAAGTTGTTAAGGAGCCTTTTGGTCCTAGACTTGGCGCTAAGGTACCGCTTGCTGTGCTGTAGCAGAGAAAACAGAATAAGATTAGGGTGGCTGGAGTCTTTGTCAATTTTTAGGGCCTTCCCCTGACATATTTCTGGAGTCACTCTACTAGTCAGATCCTGTGGTTGTGGTGTGTCTTTGTGTGGTTGTTATCACTGTGTGTTGAGCCCTTATGACGTGGGTTACGGTGTTAAGAAGCTTACGACATCATCTTGAGAAATATGTATTCATCTGACATTTTGTCTGTCTGTCTGTCTGTCTGTCTGTCTGTCTGTCTGTCTGTCTGTCTGTCTGTCTGTCTGTCTGTCTGTCTGTCTGTCTGTCTGTCTGTCTGTCTGTCTGTCTGTCTGTCTGTCTGTCTGTCTGTCTGTCTGTCTGTCTGTCTGTCTGTATTTCTGTCTGTCTGTCTGTATTTCTTTTTTAAATCATTGAATCCACTTGTCAATTCTGACGTCCAGTATTTTAAAGGATGATGTAAACTTAAATGATCTTCAAACTGCACCTCAGATGCTTGGTCCTTAAAAATACACATTGAATTAAATAGATGTTGACCCTCCTCTTTAGAGTTTTCCAGATGTATCTGAGAAGATGTTCTGCTGTGGCTTTTGCAGAACTGAAAGAGACAGAGGAGGAATTGTCCTTACATAAAACCTGAAGAAAGAGAGATATTTCAAATTGCAAAGAGAGAGAAAAATAAGTCCTGACTGCTTATCATATACTCTAGTCCAGCCTGTTACAACAATAAGAAGCAGCATGGCCCTTTCTACTTACAGAGATGTCAAGAAAACTCATGAATGCTCCGTAGTGTAGTTCTGAGACTTAAAACCTGCACTTGTTCCCATACAGTGCAGACACTGAACAAAGGTGAAATGTCCTCAACAGCTACTGTGTTCGTAATGGAGGACCCTCATCCTACAAGAAAGGAAAAATACATCCACGTCCCGAGTTTATTACGTCAATGCTGCCAGGACACAAAAGAGAGGGAGGGAGGGAGAGAGAACGAAAGAAGAGAGAAAAGGAGAGAGAGAAAAATGAACAGACCCTACCTTTCCTTTCACAGTCATTTGCCAAGCGGACGAGTCCAAGCCCTTGTAGCAACCTGAAGGAGGAAGATAAACTCGTCACAGGAGTCCCTCCTGTCAACATAGTGTTAACCCACCCATCCAAAAAGATGCACACACACACGTATCTACAAACAAAAACTCTCACACACACACATTTTTCTGAAAACTCAAACTGATAGTAGTAGGTGTTTACAGTAGCTAAAGGTATTCTGTGAATTGATTTGGCTGTGGGTAAAACATAAACTGCATTAATCATTGCAGTTTTATAGGCCTTTCTTTCCCTTTCATCCATCTAGATGAAGGGTATGTGTGTATGTATTCTTGGGAGACTAATCAACCAAGGATATAAACTGTGTACAAAACATTAGGAACTCCTTCCAGGACATAGACTGACCAGGTGAATCCAGGTGAAAGCTATGATCCCTTATTGAGGTCACTTGTTAAATCCACTTCAATCAGTGTAGATCAAGGGGAGGAGACAGGTTAAAGAAGGATTTTTAAACCATGAGACAATTGAGACACATTGTGTACTTTATGTGTGCCATTCAGGCCAACAAATCAAAATCAAATCTAATGTTATTGTTTACATACACATGGTTAGCAGGTGTTATTGCGGGTGTAGCAAAATGCTTGTGCTTCTAGCTCCGACAATGCAGTAATATCTAACAAGTAATATCTAACAAATTACACAACATATACCCAATACTCACAAATCTAAGTAGGATTAATTAAGACTATATACATGTGGACGAGCAATGTCAGAGCGGAACTGACAAAGATACAATACTGAAAACAGTATATACATACGAGATGAGTAATGCAAGATATGTAAACATTATTACAAGTAAATGAGATATTGTAGAATAGTTTAGAAAACAGTATATACATATTAGATGAGTAATGCCAGATATGTAAAACACTAAGTGACTAAGATACCGTAGAAAAGTAGAGAATACAGTATTTACATGATGAATAATGCTAGATATGTAAACATTATTAAAGTGACTAGTGTTCCATTCTTTAAAGCGGCCAGTGATTTCTAGTCTATGCCTATAGACAGCAGCCTCTAATGTGCTAGCTGTTTAACAGTCTGATAGAAGCTGTTTTCTATGGAGAGCCTTGCGGTTGAGGGCGGTGCAGTTGCCGTACCAGGCAGTGATGCAGCCCGACAGGATGCCCTCAATTGTGCATCTGTAAAAGTTTGTGAGGGCTTTAGGTGACAAGCCAAATTTCTTTCGCCTCCTGTGGTTGAAGAGGCTCTGTGGCGACTTCTTCACCACACTGTCTGTGTGGGTGGTCCATTTCAGTTTGTCAGTGATGTGTACGCCAATATAAACTATACACCAGATTATAGTTGGTATACATAACACGCCACAAGCACTTTGATTGCAACCAAATCCAAACCCTCTGAGGGGGGTGGCAGCAAGTCTCTATCTGGGCTCTACACATTTTTTCTCTCATCTACTCTCTCTGTCAGCACACACACATCATGTCTACCTGTGTCCATGTGGTTGATGACATGTTGGAGGTGGTTGGTTAACGTCACAAGACTCGCAGAGTGACTGAGATGAACTCTTGAACCCAGAGTAGAGGAACCCCCTGAGTGACCTATCATGTAGTGCATGTCGGTGCTCG